>NC_142000.1:0-157500 GCF_049901715.1 Pseudonaja textilis
CCTCACCTTCACCCTAAGACACACCCTCACCCTCACCCTCACCATAACACTAACACTAACCTTTCACCATAAACGTAACCCTAACCCTTAACCAGAAACCTAACCCAAACCATAACCCTAACCCTAAGCCGCACCCTAACCCTAAGCATCACCCGCACTCTAACCCTAACCCCTAACCCTAACGTGCACCCTAACCCTAATACTAACACACACCCTAACCCTGACCCAAACCCTAACCCTAACCCTTAACCATAAACCTAACACTAACACTAACACTAACCCGCACCCTAACCCTAACCATCACCCGCACCCTAACCCTAACCCTAACGTGCAACCTAACCCTAACCCTAACCCTAAACCACACCCTAACACTAACCCTAACGCTAACCCACACCATAAACCAACCTGCACCCTTACCCGCACCCTAATCCTAATCCTCACCCTCAATCTCAAACACTCACACCCTCACTCTCACCTTCACCCTAAGTTGCACCCTGACCATCACCCTAAGCCTCACCCTCACACTAACCCTCACCCTAACCCTAACCCCTCACCCTCAATCTCACCCTCACCTTCACCCTAACACTCACCCTCACCCTCACCATTACGCTAACCCTAACCCTAACCCTAACCCTCACCCTCACCCTCATCCTGACCCTCACCCTAACCCTGATTCCTAACCCTAACCCTAACCCTTACCCTAACCCTAAACCTTACCCTAGCCCGCACCCGCACCCTCACCCTTACCCTCCGCTCCCCCTCCACCTAACACTAACCCTAACACTAACCCTAACTCTAACACTAACCCTCACCCTAACCCTAACCCTAACCCTTCCTGACCCTAACTCTAACCCTAACCCTAAAACTTACCCTAAACCTAAGCCTAAACCCAACACCAACCCCAACACCAACTCTGACCCTGACCCTAACCCTAACCCAAACCTAAGACTTCACTCTAACCCTAACCCTAATGCTAAACCTAACCCTAACCCTAAACCTAACCCTGACCCTGATCCTAATGCACATCTTAACCCTAACTCTAACCTAAACACAAACCCTCAAACTGACCTTAAACTTATCGCTGACCTTAAACCTAACCCTAACCCTAACCCTAACCCTACCACCTAACCCAAATGCCTAACCCTAACCCTAACTTTAACCCTAACCCTTAACCATATACCTAACCCAAAGCCTAACGCTAACGCTAACCCTAACCCTAACCCGCACCCTAACCCTAACCATCATCCGCACCCTAACCCTAACCCTAACGTGCACCATAACCCTAACCCAAACACACACCCTAACCCTAACCCTTAACCCTTAACCATAAACCTAACCCTAACACTAACAATAATCCGCACCCTAACCCTAACCATCACCCGCACCCTAACCCTAAACCTAACGAGCAACCTAACCCTAACCCTAACCCACACCCTAACCATAACCTGCACCCTAACCCGAACCTGAACCCAGACCCGCACCCTACGCCTAACCCTCACCCTCAATCTCACACTCACTCTCTCCCTCACCTTCACCCTAAGTCGCACCCTCACCCTTACCCTAACCCGCACCCTCACCTTCACCCTAAGACGCACCCTCACCATCACCCTCACCATAACCCAAACCCTAACCCTTAACCATAAACCAAACCCTAACCCTTAACCATAAACCTAACCCAAACCCTAACCCTAACCCGCACCCTAACCCTAACCATCACCCGCACTCTAACCCTAACCCTAACCCTAACCCTAAGCCGCACCCTAACCCTAACCCTAACACACACCCTAAACCTAACCCTAACCCTAACTCTAACCCTTAACCATAAACCTAACACTAACACTAACCCTACCCTGCACCCTAACCCGCACCCTAACCCTAATCCTCACCCTCAATCTCAAACTCACTCTCACCCTCACCTTCACCCTAAGTCGCACCCTCACCCTCACCCTAAGCCTCACCCTCACCCTAACCCTCACCCTAACCCCTCACCCTCAATCTCACCCTCAGCTTCACCCTAAGACGCACACTCACCCTCACCATTACCCTAACCCTAACCCTAACCCTCACCCTCATCCTGAACCTCACCCTCACCCTAACCCTCACCGGCACCCTAACACTTACCCTAACCGGCACCCTAACCCTAACCCTAACCCGCACCCGCACTCTCCCCCTAACCTTAACCCTCCCCCTAACCCTCACCCTCCACCTAACACTAACACTAACACTAACACTCACCCTCACCCTTATCCTAACCCTAACCCTAACCCTTAACCCTAACCCTAACTCTAACCCTAAACCTAACCCTAAACCCAACACTAACCCCAACACCAACTCTGACCCTGACCCTAACACTAACCCAAACCTAAGCCCTCACTCTAACCCTAACCCTAACCCTAATGCTAAACCTAACCCTAACCCTGACTCTAAACCTAACCCTGACCCTGATCCTAACGCATATCTTAACCCTAACTCTAACCTAAACCCAAACCCTCAAACTGACCTTAACCCTAACCTTATCGCTGGCCTTAAACCTAACCCTAACCCACTCACTAAACCCAACCCAAAACCAAACCCTAACCCACACCCTTAGCCTAACCCTAACCCCCTAACCCTAACCCTAAACCTAATGCTAACCATAAACCTAACCCTAACCCCTGACCCTAACCCCCTAACCCTAACCCTAACCCTAACCTTAAACCGTAACCCTAACACTACCACCTAACCCTAATGCCTAACCCTAACCCTTAACCATAAACATAACCCTAACCCTTAACCATAAACCTAACCCAAACCCTAACCCTAACCCTAACCCTAACCCGCACCCTAACCCTAACCTTCATCCGCACCCTAACCCTAACCCTAATGCGCACCCTAACACCCTAACCCTAACCCTAACCCTACCAAACCCTAACGCCTAACCCTAACCCTAACCCAAACCCTTAACCATAAACCTAACCCTAACCCATAACCATAAACCTAACCCTAACCCTAACACTAACACTAACACTAACCCGCACCCTAACCCAAACCATCACCCGCACCCTAACCCTAACCCTAACCTGCACCCTAACCCACACCCTAACCCTAACCTTCATCCGCACCCTAACCCTAACCCTAACGTGCACCCTAACCCTAACCCTAACCCTTAACCATAAACCTAACCCTAACCCTTAACCATAAACCTAACCCTAACCCTAACACTAACACTAACCCGCACCCTAACGCTAACCATCACCGGCACCCTAACCCTAACCCTAACGTGCAACCTAACCCTAACCCTAACCCTTAACCATAAACCTAACTCTAACCCTTAACCATAAAGGTAACACTAACCCTAACCCTAACCCTAACCCGCACCCTAACGCTAACCATCACCGGCACCCTAACCCTAACCCTAACCTGCACCCTAACCCTCACCCTCAATCTCACACTCACTCTCACCCTCACCCTCACCTTCACCCTAAGTCACACCCTCACCCTAACCCACACCCTCAATCTCGCCCACACCCACACCTTCACGCTAAGATGCACCCTCACCCTCACCCTCACCATAACCCTAACCCTAACCTTTAACCATAAACCTAACCGTAACCCTTAACCATAAACCTAACCCAAACCCTAACCCTAACCCTAACCATCACCCGCACTCTAACCCTAACCCTAACATGCACCCTAACCCTAACCCTAACACACACCCTAACCCTAACCCAAACCCTAACCCTAACCCAAACCTTAACCCTAACCCTTAACCATAAACCTAACACAAACACTAACACTAACCCGCACCCTAACCCTAACCATCACCCGCACCGTAACCCTAACCCTAATGTGCAACCTAACCCTAACCCTAATCCTAAACCACACCCTAACCCTAACCCTAACCCGCACCATAACCCTAACCTGCACCCTAACCCGCACCCTAACCCTAATCCTCACCCTCAATCTCAAACTCACTCTCACCCTCACCATCACCTTCACCCTAAGTCGCACCCTCACCCTCACCCTAACCCACACCTTCACCCTAACCCACACCTTCACCCTAACCCTCACCCTAACCCGTCACCCTCAATCTCACACTCACCCTCACCTTCTCCCTAACACGCACCCTCACCCTCACCATTACCCTAACCCTAACCCCAACCCTCATCCTGACTCTCACCCTAACCCTCACCGGCACCCTTAACCTAACCCTAACCCTAACCCTGATTCCTAACCCTAACCCTTACCCTTACCCTTACCCTTACCCTTACCCTAAACCTAACCCTTACCCTAACCCACACCCGCACCCTAACCCTAACCCTCCCCCTAACACTAACCCTAACACTAACCCTAACCCTAACCTTAACACTAACCCTCACCCTAAGCCTAACCATAAGCCTAACCCTAACCCTAACCCTAAACCCAACACCAACCCCAACACCAACTCTGGCCCTGACCCTAACACTAACCCAAACCTAAGCCCTCACTCTAACACTAACCCTAATGCTAAACCTAACCCTAACCCTGACTCTAAACCTAACCCTGACCCTGATCCTAATGCACATCTTAACCCTAACTCTAACTCTAACCGAAACCCAAACCCTCAAACTGACCTTAACCCTAACCTTATCGCTGACATTAAACCTAAACCTAACCCTACCCCTAACCCACTCACTAAACCCAACCCAAACCCAAACCCTAACCCACACAGTTACCCTAACCCTAACCCCCTAACCCTAACCCTAAACCTAACGCTAACCCTAACCCTAACTCTAACGCTATCCCTATCCCTAATCCCCAACCCTAACCCCCTAACCCTTAACCATAAACCTAACCCTAACCCTTAACCATATACCTAACCCAAACCCTAACCCTAACCCTAACCCGCACCCTAACCCTAACCATCACCCGCACCCTAACCCTAACCCTAACCCTAACGTGCACCCTAACCCTAACCCAAACACACACCCTAACCCTAACCCTTAACCCTTAACCTAACCCTTAACCATAAACCTAACCCTAACCCTAACCCTAACACTAATCCGCACCCTAACCATCACCAGCACCCTAACCCTAACCCTAACCCTTAAGCATAAACCTAACCCTAACCCTAACCCACACCCTAACCCTAACCTGCACCCTAACCCGCACCATACCCCTAACCCTCACCCTCAATCTCACACTCACTCTCACCCTCACCTTCACCCTAAGTCGCACCCTCACCCTAACCCTCACCCACAATCTCACCCGCACCCTCACCATCACCCTCATCATAACCCAAACACTAACCATAAACCTAACCCTAACCCTTAACCATAAACCTAACCAAAACCCTAACCCGCACCCTAACCCTAACCCACACCCTAACCCTAACCATCACCTGCACTCTAACCCTAACCCTAACCCTAATGTGCATCCTAACCCTAAACCTAACACACACCCTAACCCTAACCCTAACCCTAACCCTAACACCCTAACCCTAACGTGCAACCTAACCCTAACCCTAACCCTAACCCACACCCTAACCCTAACCCTAACCCGCACCATAACCCTAACCTGCACTCTAACGCGCACCCTAACCCTATTCCTCACCCTCAATCTCACCCTCAATCTCACCCTCACCCTCACCTTCACCCTAAGACGCACCCTCACCCTCACCCTAATCCTAACCCTCACCCTAACCCTAACCCTCACCGGCACCCTAACCCTAACCCTAACAGTAACCCTCACCCTCACCTTCACCCTAACCGTACCCCTAACCCTAACCCTAACATGCACCCTAACCCTAACCTGCACCCTAATCCGCACCGTACCCCTAACCCTCACCCTCAATCTCACACTCACTCTCACCCTCACCTTCACCCTAAATCGCACCCTCACCCTCACCCTAACCCTCAATCTCACCCTCACCTTCACCCTAAGATGCACCCTCAACATCACCCTCACCATAACCCAAACCCTAACCCTTAACCATAAACCTAACCCTAACCCTTAACCATAAAACTAACCCTAACCCTAACCCTTACCCTAAACCTAACCCTAAACCCAACATCAACCCCAACCCCAACTCTGACCCTGACCCTAACCCTAACCCAAACCTAAGCCCTCACTCTAACCCTAACCCTAAAGCTAAACCTAACCCTAACCCTGACTCTAAACCTAACCCTGATCCTGATCCTAATGCACATCTTAACCCTAACTCTAACCTAAACCCAAACCCTCAAACTGACCGTAACCCTAACCTTATCCCTGACCTTAAACCTAACCCTAACCCTAACCCACTCCCTAAACCCAACCCAAACCCAAACCCTAACCCACACCCTTACCCTAACCCTAACCCCCAAACCTAACCCCCTAACACTAACCCTGTCAGCCTCAAGATCTCTTCGAGTAACTAACTAACTAACTGCTATCTATCTCATTTATTTCTCCCATATCTTCTCTACTGCTAGGTTTAATTCTTTCGGCTGTCATTAGCAACGGGGGGGAGGGGTAATTGTGGAGGGGGAAGAGAGCTGGAGGTGTTTTTGCATTCCTTTACTGTGGGCAGCAAAAGGAGGGGGTGTATGATTTCTTCTTTTCAACTTTCCATTTCCTTGCTAGCCTCTATCCCTTTTTGCGCAGCTGCGAAGTCTTATCAAAATATGTCAAGGTCAACGGACAGAGGCCTCATCACCACCTGAAGATGCCCACATGATCATATTCAGAACTTTTAATTGGAAGAGACTTCTGGATTTCGGGGGGTGGGAACAATTCCATTTCTTTGTATGTGTGACCTGCGCGCCAAATTCTCAGTTTCGGAATTCCATCTGTAGCTTCCTTTTCATTTTCCAGTAAAAGAATAACTTTGCTCTGATCCATGGAGTCTGGGTATTTCTTTCTTGGATTTTGAAAGGAGCACACACTGACATTATTGCAGTTGTGGTACCTGCTAGCGGAAGAAGTGGAAATAGATCTAGCCCGAAGCAGACGCAGAGGAGGCCCCGCATGGAGCAACCTGCTCCCTCCCCGACTCTGAGACCCCTAAACACCAAAAGGGAGGGATGACGGCAAGGGCCAAATCCACTGCCTGTTTTCGTTGTGGGAAGGAGGGCCACCGGATTGCGGATTGTCGAGTCAAACCAGATCCAAAGAAAGGACGGGGCCCAGGAAGGAAGCCCGAATCCTCCCCAACCAGGCCTCGCGAAACCGGGCTAAAGATAGGGGAGGTTGTAGAGGTCTCTCCCCCAGCAGAAAAAGAGCTGGGACCTCCGACTCCTCCCGACGAGAGTGAGACCGACTTGGAAGACAACATCCCGGTAAGTCCTAACTGGGGCCCCCTTACCATCCCAATTAAATTAAGGGTGCCCACCTCGGGGACCTAGGGGGAAATGCTGGCCTTATTGGACTCGGGGTGCATGAGGTGCCTAATTAGCATGAAAGTAGTTAAGGGCATGGGCATTGGACTGAGAAATTTGACAACGCCCATATCCTTTTGCCAATTGGATGGGTCTGAGGAGGGAGGTTGCCCTGCACGTTTTATAACGGAACCCCTAGAGATGACCATGGGAACCCACAGCGAGACCCTGTGTTTTATTGTGGCTCCTGGGATGGAACAGTCCCTAATCTTGGGATTGCCCTGGCTTCGGAAATGGAATCCCCAAGTGAACTGGAGAGAGGGGTGGATACGGATTCGTACCGACCGACTTCTGGAAGGGGAGGAGCAACCGCCCCCTCAGGAACTGGGGAGAATCCCCATCCGAAGCCCCAAACCCCTGCTGAGACAGCTTCCGCAGGGGCCGAGCACATAGAATGGGAGGGGAAAATCCCGAAAGAGTACTGGGACCTAAGAGAGGTGTTTAGCGAAGAGGCCTCTGATGAGCTCCCTCCCCATCGTTCAACCGATTGCAGCATTGAATTTCTACAGGGGGTGATGCTCACGAAGCCAAAGATGTATTCGATGACCCCAAGGGAATTGGAGGAATTGAGATCGTTTATCGACAAGAACTTGAAACGAGGTTTCATCCAACCTGCCAGACCTCGAGTGGCAGCCCCTGTGATGTTCCGCGAGAAGAAAGATGGCTCCAAGCACTTGGTGGTGGACTATCGAAACTTGAACGCGGTGTCCGTGGAGAACCCCCTTTCCTCTAATGAAGGACATGTTAGCCCACCTGGCCAAGGGGAAGATCTTCACGAAACTGGACTTGAGGGAGGCTTACTACCGAATCTGAATTAAAGAAGGGGACAAGTGGAAAACTGCATTCAACTGCCCAATGGGTTGCTTCCAGTTCAATGTTCTCCCGTTTGGCCTACAGGGGGCACCAGCCGTTTTCATGCCAACCAGGTGCTCCACGAACATTTATACAAGGGGGTTTTGGTCTACCTGAACGATATCCTTATCTACACAGAGACTAGAGACCAACATGTGAAACCGGTACGTTCCGTGTTGCACAAACTGCGTGCTGCCAAATTGTACGCCAAATTGTCCAAATGTGAGTTCCATCAAGAAAAAATCGACTACCTGGGATATCGTATCTCACCCAACGGTCTCGAGATGGACCTGGAGAAGGTACGGGCCGTATTGGATTGGGCCCCACCGAGAACCCGAAAACAACTTCAAAGTTTCCTTGGATTTGCCAACTTTTACCGGCAATTCATCCCATGTTTTGCTAAAATAGCCATGCCTATCACCAACCTCCTAAAAACAAAGGGAGAAGCGAAGCCAAAGCCCAGCCAGGCGTTGAATTGGTCCATGGAGTGCCAAGCCGCTTTTGAGAAGCTAAAAAGACTATTTGCTGCAGAACCAGTGCTAAAGCATCCAGACATGGATGTCCCCTTCGTGATCCAAGCTGATGCGAGCGATGTGGCTGTAGGAGCCGTCTTACTTCAGTTAAACGAGAAGGGGACACTACAACCGTGTGACTACACCTCCCGTAAATTAACTGACACTGAACGTAAATGGGCCGTCTGGGAGAAAGAAGCTTTTGCAGTCTGTTGGGCCCTACTGACTTGGAGGCATTTTCTGGAAGGCGTGAGGCACCCATTTGAGGTATGGACTGACCATAAAAATCTGGAGGCCTTAAAAACACCTCGGAAATTATCTCCTAAGCAAGTTAGGTGGGCCCAGTACTTCAAGCGATTCAATTTCTTTCTGAAATACATCCCAGGAGGAAAGAATTTTATGGCGGATGCTTAATCTAGAATGCCACAATATAACAGTGTTTGAAAAGAAGTGATAAGTCTGATTGTGCCCACCACACAGCTGGCTGCACCAGTGGTCACCAGAGCGCAAAAGAAGAAACAAGAGGCAGATCTGTCCAATGACTTGATCGAACGATTTAAAGAAGCTCTGAAAAAAGAGCTAACCCTAACCCTAACCCAGAGCCTATCATTGACCCTGACCCTAACCCAATCCCTAACCCTAAACCTTACCCTAAACCTAACCCTAAACCCAACCCCAACACCAACTCTGACCCTGACCCTAACCCTAACGCAAACCTAAGCACTCACTCTAACCCTAACCCTAACTCTAAACCTGACCCTCACCCTCATCCTAACCCTCACCCTCACCCTCACTGGCACCCTAACCCTAAACCTGATCGTAACCCTAACCCTAACCCAGAGCCTATCACTGACCCCGACCCTAACCCAATCCCTAACCCTTACCCTAACCCTAAACCTTACCCTAAACCTAACCCTAAATCCAACCCCAACACCCTGACCCTGACCCTAACCCTAACGCAAACCTAAGCCCTCACTCTAACCCTAACCCTAACGCTAAACCTAACCCTAACCCTGACTCTAAACCTAACCCTGATCCTGATCCTAATGCACATCTTAACCCTAACTCTTACCTAAACCCAAACCCTCAAACTGACCTTAACCCTAACCTTATCCCTGACCTTAAACCTATTGTAACCCTAACACTTAACCCTAACCCTAACCCTAACCCTTAACCCTAACCCCAACCCTAACCCTAACCCGCACCCTAACCCTAACCATCACCCGCACCCTAACCCTAACCATCACCCACACCCTAACCCTAACCCTAACGTGCTTCCTAACCCTAACCCACACCTTAACCCTAACCCTAATAACCCTAACCCTAACCCGCACCCTAACCCTAACCATCACCCGCACCCTAACCCTAACCCGTACCCGTACCCTAACCCGCACCCTAACCCTAACCCTAACCATCACCCGCACCCTAACCCTAACGTGCACCCTAACCTTAACCCTAACCCTAACCCACACCCTAACCCACACCCTAACCCACACCCTAACCCGCACCCTAACCCTAACCTGCACCCTCACCCACACCCTAACCCTCACCGTAACTCTAACCCTAACCCTCAATCTCACCCTCACCTTCACCCTCACCATAACCCTAACCCTCATCCTCACCGGCACCCTAACCCTAAACCTGACCCTAACCGTAACCCTAGCCCAGACCCTATCACCAACCCCGACCCTAACCCAATCCCAAACCCTAACCCTTACCTTAAACCTAACCCTAAACCCAACACCAACCCCAATACCAACTCTGACCCTGACCCTAACCCAAACCTAAGCCCTCACTCTAACCCTAACCCTAACCCTGACTCTAAACCTGACCCTGACCCTGATCCTAACGCACATCTTAACCCTAACGCTTACCTAAACCCAAACCCTCAAACTGACCTTAACCCTAACCTTATTCCTGACCTTAAACCTAACCCTAACCCTAACCCACTCCCTAACCCAAACCCTAACCCTAACCCTCACCCACACCCTAAACGAAACCTTCCCCCTCCCCCTAACCCTAACCTTAACCCACACCGTAAACCTAACCCTAACCCAAAGCTAAGCCCTCACTCTAACCCTAACCCTAACCCTGACCCTAAACCTAACCCTAACCCTGACTCTAAACCTGACGCTGACCCTAACCCTCATCTTAACCCTAATTGTAACCTAAACCCAAACCCTGAAACTGACCTTAACCCAAACCCTGAAACTGACCTTAACCCTAACCCTAAACCTGACCCTAAACCTAACCCTAACCCGCACCCTAACCCTCACCGTAACCCTAACCCTAACACGCACTCTAACCCTCACCCTCACCCTAACCCACACCCTCTTAACCCTAACCCTAACCTTAAACCCTAACCCCAAAACCCAAACCCCTATCCCTAAACCCTAAACCTACCCCTACACATAACCCAAAGTCAAACCCCTACCCACTAACCCTAAAACCTAAACCCAAACCCCTAACCCTAACCCCTAACCGTAACCCAAACCCTATCCCTAAACCACAAACCCTAACCCTAAACTCCAAACCCTAACCCTAAACCCTAACCCTAACCCTAATCGTAACCATAACCATAACCTTAACCCTCACCCTAACCCACACCCTAACCCTCACTCCAACCCTAACCCTAAGCCTAAGCCCTAACCCCAACTCCTAACCCTAACGCTAACCCATAACCTAACCCAAGCCCTAAGTGTAACCCTAACCCTAACCCTAACCCAATCCCTAAACCTTATCCTAATCCTAACCCTAACCCTAACCCACACTCTGACCCTCACCCTTACCCTGACCCTCACCCAAACCCTATCCCCAACCCCTAACCCTAACCCTTACCCTAACCCCAACCCCTAACCCAATCCCTAGCCCTAACCGGAATCCTAACCTTTAATCCCTAACTAACGTAGGTGTTAACCCCGTAACCCTAACCCTAATCTAACCCTCACACTAACCCTCCCCCTCCCCCTAACCCTAAACCTGACCCTAACCCTAACCCCAACCCCGACCCTGACTGTAACCCTAACCCTAACCCACACCCTAAACTAAACCTTCCCCCTCCCCCTCCCCCTAACCCTAAACCTGACCCTAACCCTAACCCAGACCCAGACCCTAACACTGACCCTGACCCTAACCCAATCCCAAACCCTAACCCTAACCTGTTGTGACTCCGAGACTTGAACTTGATCAGTCAGCAGATGTCGGTTCAAGCGAGGAAGACGATCTGGCACTGAGATTCGAGCCTGCATTATTAAATGACTTAGAGGGGAGTCAAGTAGAGGGAGAGGAGTTCGATTTGAGATATGAGCCTGACTTATTCGAGGATTCAGAGTCCACTGAATCTACTTCCCTAATTACACCTCAGGTGTTAACTGTTAATCAGGAAAGCGTATCAGAGGATTCAAGCTGTGATGAAACTGCCGGATGCTGGCTGGATGCCAGAAGATTGAGACGTCAATCTCAATTAGAAAAGAGACGTCCAGCAAAGGATTAATTAATGAGACTGACACACTCTTTCTTACAGGATATAAGGGAGTGCATGACTTTGAAACCTTTGCTGGAATCAAAATGAATCTTGCCTTGGAAAGACTTGCGTATGATTACTGCGTTGTGAGTTACAAACTTTACAGAATTGCCAGACAGATTCTAGGAGGATTGCCAAAGGACTGTGATAACAGAGCAATTGAATCTTCTGTCTCTGGTTTTGTTTACGTAAAGTATTTGAACTATATAACTTGAAGTTTCATCTGTGGATACAGGTGGGACAGAACACTAACCCTTACCCTAACCCTAACCCTAACCCCAACCCCAACCCAAACCCTAGCCCACACCCTAACCCTAACCCCTAACCCCTAAACCCAAACCCTAACCCCTAACCTTAAACCCTAAACCTACACCCTAAACCTAACCCCTAATCCTAAACCTAACCGTAACCATAACCATAACCCTAACCCACACCCTAAACCAAACCCTAACCCTAACCGGAACCCTAACCTTTAACTCCTAACCCCTAACTCCTAACTCCTAACCCTAACGCTAACCCAAACCCTAATCCTCACCCCAACCTGAACCCTCACCCTAACCCACACCCTAATCCTCACCCCAACCCAAATCCTAAGCCTAAGTCCTAACCCCAACTCCTAACCCTAACCCAACCCTAACCTCTAACCCTAACCCAATCCCTAACCCTCATCGTAACCCTAACCCTAACCCTAATCCACACCCTAACCCTCACCCTCACCCTAACCCCAACCCTAAACCACAGTTAAGTGGTACCATCCAGAATCTATGCAGAGTTAAACATCTTTGTTTGACCTTTTGAGAGATCTAAAACTCCAGACTGAAGAGAGATCACCCATCTTCCTCTGTGGCAACTCAGGAGCCACACTCTTTCAATGCTGTCAATCAATGCAGACCAAACTCCCTGGAGAAGTCTGCCATGCTGGGAAGAGTGAAGGAAGGAGAAGAAGAAAAGCAGCTATGGTGGGGATGGGACACCTGAAGGATCGGGTTGGGGACAGATCTCCATGGGGAAAATTGATCTATGTGGCTGCTGAGAGTCGATACCAATTTGATGACATAGAATCAATCCCTCAGTCAGTCAATCATGAGACCTTAATGGTCTCTTTCAGCTATAGGCTGCCATTGTCTATTTCCTTTTCATTGTATCTTTAATCTCCAAAGAGGGAACAAATTAGGGTTAAAAGAATCAAATGACAACAGCCTGAAAGATTCATTAAAGTGAAACAACTTTGGATAACAACCACAAGCGTGGCCCCTTTAAAGCATGGATGGTCTTCAGCTCCCAGAATTCAGCATGCTGGCTGGAGAATTCCAGCATAATAATCCCTCAATACTCATCTCCCTTCAAACTATCCTGATTTCCCATTTGATTCCGACTCCAGTTCAAGGCATATCATCACTGAAAACCCTCCAAACGAGTCAGAATCATATGATCATATCATATCATGTCTCCAGCCATTTGTCCGTCTTTCCACAGCTTTGGTGCTTCTGATAACAGGAAAAGGCACCAACCAATTTGAATTAAGATAGATTCCCCCCGCCCCCCAATACTTACTAGTCCCATCTCAGCCACGAAAGGCAGGTGGGGGACCTTGAGCCCATCCCTCTCTCAGTCTTCACGAGGTTCTTCTTGTGGGGATGAAGGGATCTTAGGTGTGTTCACTGCCTTGAGCTAGGGAGAGAAAGAATAAAGGAGACATGAAAACCTAAGGAATAAAAAAATGAAAATAAAGGAATTCGCCAATCTCCAGGCCAAGTGTCTCTGGGAAATAACTGCTCTCTGGCGAACGGAATCCCAGTTTAGGTGAATTCCCCCAAACCATTAAGCGGGGCAATCCCCACTCGTCTCCAAGCAGGAGAGCCTGGGATTTCCAGGAAAAGAGGAAAAGAGGAGGAAAGGATGGATGCTTCCAGGAAAGGCATGGCACCCCTGCAGGTATCGGAGGCCCGGTCTCGGAGAAAGGGGTGGCTGGAGAAGTCCAGGGGCCCTGAAGAAGGAATCTCCTGAAGTATCTGTGGAGAACATACTCAAGCGGCTTCAAGAACATTTCAACATCTCTCTCTCAGACGGACCAAGACCTGCTCTTGAAGAACGGCTGCAGAAGACTTTGAGAAATTTGCTGGAGGAAAGTCATGAAGGGTCCAAACAGCATTTCAAGCCATGGCTTGAAACATCAATAAAGAACCTGGAGGAGGAAGGAGCTGAAGAACCCGCATGAAGGACTCAGGAATGGCTGGAAGCCTCCATTAAAGGGATCCAAGGAGTCCAAAGAAAAAGGCCTCTAGAAGAGTCCACCCAGAGCCTCAGGCAGCAGTCTTATGAAGGACCCATGGAGGGGACACTACAGTGGCTGGAAGGCTTCCTAGAAAGCCTCACATTTGCAGAAGAACCTCCACCGCTTCAGGAAAAATGGCTTCAAGGCTGCTTGAAGAACTTGGAGAAGTTCCCGAGGAATCCCAACAAGAGCCCCCAAATGGCTTGAAACATCTGCAAAGAGCTTCAGCCCCTCCCCCTTTTTCTCCTCCATTTAACATACACACTTCCTGCTGCCCAAAAACATTTGGAGTTGCCATTGTTGTTAGCTAAGAATATTTGATTGTTGGCCCAAATTCATGTCTAACCTTCTGATTTTTCCAGAGAGAAAGAACTGAGGAAGAACTCCTGTAGGTGACTGATCTACAGAGACCAGCTGGTGCCACTTAATTGTGCAGAGTCCAAAAGAAACAGGAGGGCAGATCCTTTGATGGGAAGGGAGGGATCTCCTCCTGAGACTCTTTCCACCCATCGAAAGGGCTTCTCCTCTTGGCTGTTGGGCTGCTTTTCCTCCGGCCTCTGAGGTCCTTTTTGAGTTGGAGGTGACTCTCCTCCCAGGTCATGCCCAGTTCCTTGCAATGACATCAGATTTGGCTCTGAATAATTCTCCCTGATAAAAATAAAGAAAAGCCCATTAAAATACAAGAATGAGAGTTCCGTCTATGTCAATGGTGTATTTGTGGCCCTGGGTTCCTGCACTGGGGAAGAGGGTTGGACTAGATGATTACAGAGGTCTCCTCTCACAGCTTCTATTCTGTGATTCTTGGCTTATGACCATTCATTTAGCATTCATGACCAGGCTGAGAAACACCACTTAGAAGCAGGTGGTTACAGGGTTACCCTGCAGTCACACGATCGCTATCCAGGCACTTGGCCACTGGCTCCCATTGAGGATGGTTGCAAGGTCCCAGGGTTACGTGGTGGCCGTTTGCAACCTTCTCAGGGGCTTCCACCAGGCAAAGCCGACGGGGAAGCCAAGGGGGAAGGTTGCAAGTCATGGTCAGGTGAGGTCTCACTGTATGACAAACTTCTCTGTCCCAATTGGGGTTGAAAGTCGAGGACTTCCTGTACTGGGTGTCCTTCTGACAGGAGAAATCAGTTTCTGGGGCTCCCCAGAATATCATTAATTCCTACTGAAACTGCTACGGTTGGTCAATGACTTTGTCAGGCAGTGAGACCCCCAGATTCAACCCCCCCCTCAAAACCCACCCTGGGCATGGCTCCCTGGTTCCCCAGAGAAGCCGAAGGGAGATTGGGGTCCAGGGGAAGCAGGAGGGAGTTGCAAGGATTCCCTCTTCCTGCCTGAACCGGATTGCAATGAGCACCTGATCTGCATAATGACCTCCATCAAAACGGTCACAAATTGGGTCTGCTTTGACCTGATCACTGCACTGACTGAGGGCAGAGATCCCAGTCCCAACAGTCCAGGGCTGCCTGGGAATAGAATGGAGGGGGGATTGGCCTGAATTCTGAACCGGGCAGTAAGTGTCCCCTGGGCTTCTCAGCCCTTTGGCTGCCCAATGCAGGCCAGCTGGGGAAGGTCTCCTCCCTCTGGGCCTCCAGGGCTGCATCTCCCCCCACAAAACGTTACAGGGTTCTACTGAGATGGGACCCGGACACAGGGGGAAATCTCATAATCAAAGTGAGACAGAAAACCTAAAGCCTCTGGGATTTTTAGGCAGGAATGTAATTGCATGTCATTCATTTCATGGGTTTCAAGGAATCTAAAATGTCTCTGATATTCCATAGTTTCAGGTGATATATACACAAAGCTGTTATGTCTCACCTATATTCATAGATGAGAAGACAAGGTTTCAAAATTCAAAATATTCAAGCAGAAACAAAACCGAGTTCAAACGGCTTAAATTAGCACAGTTGTCCAGTCCTTGGCAGACTTCCCGGAACCTGTCAGGCTAATCAGAATTGTCCATAACTCACAAGGCCACTTCAAATGTATTATTCCGACTCATCAAACACTTTGCTTCCAAGCAAAGCTTGAGAGTCAGCACACCTCTTTAAATCACCTGAATAGGCGTGTCAGTCTCTCCAATCAATGTTTGTCCTGACGCCTCCCTTCAGATTGACATTTCCTGGTTCTTCTAGTTCTGGCGTCAATCCACGATCTATCAGTCATCAGAGTCAAAACTCCCAGCAGGATCGATCCTTCCAGTCACACTATCCCTCACCGCAGGGCCCTTCCCCCGAGTCTGACGATCAACTTGAAGATGTTTCGTTGACAACCACACCCTGTCACCCACAGCCAATGGAGCCGTCGCTCGACGCGAATGATCTGCGAAACGTTTATAATCTGCTTTCGCTCGTTCCAATTGTCTCAGATGGTCTACACATTGGAGACTTGGAAAAGAAATGGCGTTCTGTGACCAAGCCACCAACGGATCGTGCAAACGCAACCAGGACATTCCAAGCACCAAAGGGAGATGAAGGTTCGAGGTGATATAAAAACTTATTGCCTCCTCATGATCCCCAATGATCATACCCACTGGCTGGGTGGCGAAACGAATGGGCCCAGACTTGAGCTCACGCCCATCCACGGTTTCCACCTTAATGGGTGGATGCACAGCAACCAATGGGATCTCATAGTGCGTTAGGAAAAGCTCGGTCCATAAAGCTGGTTGTAGCCCCTGAGTCCACCAACGCAACAGCGGGAATTCCCTCCTTCTGTGACTGTAAAAAAATTCGAGTGTCCAAAAGTAAATGCCGAGGAGGGCCAGGATTTGCTTCAGCAATTTGAGGTGGGGATGTGAAACGTGCCCGACCTAGGGTTTCCTTGAGATCAGGTCTACCCTGTTTTCCCAACGAGCCAGGAGTGGTTTCAGGTACGGGTCTGTGGGTCCCTCTCCGTTTGCAGGAATTAACAAAATGTCCCAGACCCCCGCAATAAAGGCACAAGCCTTCCTGAAACCTTCTCGAACGTTCTCGTGCCGTTAAGCGAAGGCGGAGTGCTCCCAACTTCATCGGCTCCTCCGTCTTAACCATAGCTTGTGAACGAAAAAGAGAAGGTGGTTCCACAACGGGCCATCTGCTTCCGTGCTGTTGTAAACGGGCTTCAATCCGTAAGCACTGAACTATCAATGCATCCAAAGTTAAAGCCCGCTCTGCATGGACCAGCTCATCTTTGATGGCATCAGACAAGCCTTCCTGGAATGCAGCCATATGAGCCGGTTCGTTCCAGTTAGAGTCCATACACAGCAAACGAAATTCTGCAACGTATTCCTGCAGGGAACGTTTCCCCTGATTAATGTCCCATAACCGTCTGTCCACAGTTTGACTTTTAATTGGGTTTTCAAACATAACCCTCATTTGTTGCAGAAAACCCTGAAAATTATCCAGTAAAGGGGTATCTTGAGTTAACAAGGGAGTAGCCCATTTGGCAGCCTGCCCAGACAAAAGACTAATAATAAATCCTACCTTAGCCCGGTCATTTGGAAAGTCTTCAGGCCTCAAGGACATAAATAATTGACACTGCCCCAGAAATGTCGGAAACATGTCCATTTGTCCTGAAAATTTCTCCGGCATGGATACCGGGCTTTTCCTCAAGGGAGTGGCTGAAGGAGCAGCAGGAATTTGCAAGCTTGAAATATGATTCACCAATTGGGTTACCTGGTTTTGGAGGGTCTGGTTACTTTGTAACAGCTGGTTTATTTGTTGCTGTTGCTGCTCCACCAAATGCTGCAGTTGAGTTGTATCCATCTCGGTTTGAAGATGGTTTGTTTGGGCTTGGAAGCAAAAATGTTATGTCTCACCTATATTCATAGATGAGAAGACAAGGTTTCAAAATTCAAAATATTCAAGCAGAAACAAAACCGAGTTCAAAAGGCTTAAATTAGCACAGTTGTCCAGTCCTTGGCAGACTTCCCGGAACCTGTCAGGCTAATCAGAATTGTCCATAACTCACAAGGCCACTTCAAATGTATTATTCCGACTCATCAAACACTTTGCTTCCAAGCAAAGCTTGAGAGTCAGCACACCTCTTTAAATCACCTGAATAGGCGTGTCAGTCTCTCCAATCAATGTTTGTCCTGACGCCTCCCTTCAGATTGACGTTTCCTGGTTCTTCTAGTTCACGATCTATCAGTCATCAGAGTCAAAACTCCCAGCAGGATCGATCCTTCCAGTCACAACACAAAGCTCTCTGCAGAGGGAAGATTTTATGAGTCACTTGAATCTGAATAGAGCTGGAAGGGACCCTGGAGGTCTTCTAGTCCTTTAGAAATAAAATAGAACAAATAGAATATAGAAAAGAATAGTATATAGAATAGAACATAGACATAAAATAGAACAGAATAGAATGTTTAATAGAATAGAAAATAGAATAGAATAGAATAAATTTGTTTGTCACTTTAAATGTAAACTGATTGGTATAGATTAAAATGAAATTTCCTTGCACACAGCTGTTGAGTCTATGTGGTGCCTTCTATCCCGATTCTCCGCCACCCAGGCCCTCCTGTGACCTCAGTCGAGCGATGGCTGGAGGAATCCAAGAACCGAAGGGGGGTTTGGCTTTGAGGGGCCAGTGTGACCTTCCTGACCTTCCTCCCCCTCCCCCTCCCCAGGGAGGTTCCCCCCGCTGCTCTCCTGCCCCCCCGAGCACTGCTCCCCTGGGGAGATCCAGGGTGCCCTGACCGTCCCTGCCGCTCCCCAGCCCCCGTTCCTTTGGAAAGAAATCTCTTTTTCTCTTTTCAGCGTTTGGCTTCATTTAGTCGGAGCCTCCGATTTCCTGGTTTCCCTAAAAATGGGGGGCTCTGCTTTAGTTGTGTCTCCCTGATTTTGCCTTTGATATTTGTCTCTCTTGTCTTCTTTCAAGTTATCGGGGTCTTTGTGCAGCCCTGGTGGTTCCTTCTGGGATCCTCCTTCCCTTCCCTTCTTTCCCTATTCTTTTCCCTGTTCCTTTCCTCCTCCCTTCCTTTCCTCCTCCCTTCCTTACCTCTTGACTTCATTTCCTTCCCATCTTCCGCTTCTGCTTCTTCCTTTTCCTTTCCTCCTATTTTTTCCTTTTGTTTCCTTTCCTTTCCTTCCCTATCCTTCCCTTTCCTTTTCTTATTCCTTTCCTCCCTTCATCTATTGACTTCAGTTTCTTCCCATCTTCCTTTTCTTCTTCGCCTTTCCTCCTCCTATTTATTTCCTTTCCTTCCGTTCTAATCCTGCCTTTAAAAGAAAAGCTCCATGGGTGACTTTGAACTATCCTCAGGGGAGTCTCAGTTCCCATGGAAAGACAAGGGGGAGAGACCCATCCACCTCCTTTGTGGGTCTCTCTGACCCTCCCCCTGATTTCTTCCCCTCTGCTGGGACTCGGGGGACCCTGAGTGGGTTTCCCTCCCGCCTCCGTCCAGACCGTTCCAGGCATCCTGGCTGGGCCTGTCGGTCAGCAGAGGAGCCGCTTTCCCTCTGGCCCCAAGTGGGCCCCCCTCCCATCAGAGTCGGGGAAGGAGGGAGGGGCAGGAAAGACGGGGCTGCAGAGAGGAAAGTCTGAGGAACTGGGTGGTGGTGGGACTCATGCGGTGGGAGGTGTGTGATTCTGCCTATTGAGATGAGGTGGACCCTGTCCTGTCTTTAAATTGCTGGCTGAACATAAAGACAGTCAGGCAAACTACAAAGGCTTCCATACAAAGTTTCTTTATTGAATCACAAGGCATTCTTAAGGTATAACTCACAGTTATGTCGAGATTCATCTAATGTCTAAATCTTTGCATGGCTGACTTCATAGTGTGAAAGCATAGTGATCTTCATCCTGTAATGATGGAGCAAAGGGTGAGACTCCAACATGCTGCTGGGGCCCAAGCAAGAGTAAAGGCAACTCCCCCAACCCAACCAAGGGTCAATTCAGTGACCAATCAGGATTACAGATGTGACCACATGACATGAACTACATTTCCCATGATGCATTAACTACATTTACCATGAGACATTCCCTTAAGGGGACAACTCCCAATTCTCAATTAACTATATACGGTCTGGACAGCACAGTCCAGTTGCTTTCATGGTGTGGAGACAATAACTTGGTTCTTAACACCAATAATACCAAGGAGCTTATAGCGGACTATAGAAGGAACAGATCAGACCTCCAGCCCTTACTTATCAATGGAGACCAAGGGGACCTTCAAGGAAGGCAGCAAAAAGATGCGGAGACACTGCAGGTGGTACTCGACCAACAACAGTTCATTGAGCGACAGTTCAAAGTTACAACATCACTGAAAAAAGTGACTTATGACCGTTTTCCACAGTTAAGACTGTGGCAGAATCCCCATGGTCAGGTGATCAAAGTTGAGATGCTGGGCAACTGGTTCCTCCTTATGACGGTCGCAGTGTCACAGAATCAAGTGATCCCCTTGTGCGATCTTCTGGGAAGCAAAGTCAGTGGGGAAGCCAGGTTCACTGAATAACTCTCTCACTAGCTCAACAATTGTCGTGATTCACTTAACAACTCTTGCAAGAAAGGTCGTAAAATGGGGCAAAATTCACCTAACGACTGTCTCCCTTAGCAATAGAAATCCTGGAGTCAATTGTGGTCATAAGTAGAGGACTCCCTGCTATGGGAAATCTGGTGAGATCCAGCGGAGGGGCCTGGAGTCTGGGGGAGGCGAAAGCAAACAGAAAAGAGGGAAAGAAAAAGAGAAAAAATCACTTTCTTGACTCATCACAACATTCCCATAAACCTCACACAGAGCAGAATGAATGGTGGGTGTGGGCAGGGACAGTATTCGCACTCGTCACCAGAAGAAATCCAGATTCTGAAAGGGAGAAACTGAGTCTCTGTTTCTGAAAAACTCTGCAGGGTTTTCAACTGGGCAGTTTGTTCTGGGTACACACACACACACACACACACACACACACACACACACTTTATATGGGGAAATGAGCCTCCCCCCTCTTTCCGCCTTCACGAACCCACAGCCACACCTCCCTGGTTGGGCCTGCAGGGACTTTTCTCCCCAGATTTCCTTCTCTGGGCTTTGCTCAGCTGGGAGAAGGAAACGGTTTGTGGGAGGCAGGTGGATAAAAAACTCCCACCTCCTTCTCTTCCTGACAGGTGTGATGATGCCAGGAGGCTCTTTGTCCACTTCTCACCCGCCTGGATGACTTCCGATCGAAGCCTGGCAAGACAGGAAGCCAATAAATTCACCCCAAGGAAGCAGAAGTGGGGGCCCCGGGGCCCCTCCCCTCCCTGGGCCCCAGAGAGTCCCCCTCTTCCTTTGGCAAAACTTCCTCCCCCAACCAGAGAGACCCCCCTCCAGCCGCTGTGAAGTCTGGGGTCGCTCCAGCCCCTCCAGGCTGCCTGCCTGCCTGCCGCTGCCCCCCCCCAAAGTGGCTGACACCACCACACGAGCAACTGGACTCTTCTATTTCAAACTCGTACAGTAAATTTATTCACAGAAGAAGAAAAACTGGCAGGAATTTTTGAATAATTATGATAAATTAGCCAAAAGGGGAAAAAATTGATTCTTGCAACCTGAACATTTTGGATTTGTGTGTGTCTGTGAAAAGAAGAATATACAGTAAAATAAAACTCTGCAGCTGTCCTTGTGCACAACATTTGGATGAGATTTGGCCCTGCAGTTGAACAGCTGATTTTTAATGGTCTGGAGACTTTTTCCTTGTAATTTCTTTCAAACATAGAACATAGAATAACAGAGTTGGAAGGGACCTCGGAGGTCATCTAGTCCAACCCCCTGCTCAAGCAGGAGCAAATATTAGCCTCTACCTGGGATTGAGCTCACAGCCTCCTGATTGTGAGGCCACCGCACCTTTAGCTTTGACTGCACACAAGAGGGAGTCCCTCAAATTGCAAAAGCCCCAATTCCCCTACCTTGCCCTGTGGACATTTGAAAGGCATTAAAAATGGGGGGGTGTCCTCCCCTCCATCTCCCTCCATCCCTGTCCCTCCCCCTCCCCTCTCTTTTCTTCCCTCAATATTTCTCTTTATCATCTGTCTTGTGTCACTTTCGCTCTCCAGGTTCCTGGTCCTCTCAGTGGCCCCTCTGAGCTCCGTTCCTGCCTCCCTCCCGCTCTCCCAGCCCTTCCCCTGTCCTCCCCTGGGGCTGCCCCGGAGCCCCTCCAGGAAACCTCGCAGGAGCACAGGGGGTGACAGTTGGGGGCACCTGGAGGGGCTGCGGGCATTGAGGGCAGCTCTGCACCTCTTCCCTATTGGGCCATGTTGGGGCTCCCTATCCAGAGGCTGCGGGCACCCCTGCTCAGGATCCGGGCAGATTGCCTAGCGCCCCTTTTCCAGAGCAGCCCCGCCGCTGAGGAAGAAGCTCTCCCAGGGGATTCAGCAGCCCTCCCGCCCCTCCCCCTATTATTTAGGGAATTGTGTTTGTGGCCTTTTGTGGAAAAACCACATAGCAAAACATTTACTATGGAAACCATTATAAGACATGCTGATGGCTATTGACTTGCATGGATTTTTTAAATTATTTTATTCCTGTATCGTACATCAGGTTCCATTTCTGCAGCGACAGTGCACTGTCTGTGTCAGGTCTTTTTTAAAGATCCATCATATTTTATGCCCCGATTATGACCGTTATTCTCCTCATTGTACAACGGGGCCTCTTTGGAAGAGACTAAGATGGGGAACCATCATTATAACCGTTATTCTCCTCATTCTACCACAGACTGAAAGGAACAAGGAGCGCTGTGATTGGATGAGATGCTCAAAAGAAAAGGCGCCTTTTACCCAGACAGGAGCTGAGAAAGAATGCGGGGGGAGCCTGAGAGCTCTGGCTTCCCTCAGAGAGGAGCGGCGAGGGGTCTTGGTGGGGGAGGAGGAGGGGGTGAGGATTTCGGGGTCCCTGGAGGGGGGTGGCTGGCCCGGGCCAAGGAAGCGGGGTGGGCGAGAAGGGGGAGAACCAGGCTGTCTGTTGGGGAGGGTGGGAGGAGAAGGACGCTTCGTGCTTGGGGAGGGAGTGGGAGAGCAGTGGGTGAGGAGCAGGCAAAGCGCCCAAGAAAGGCGGCAGAGGAGTCACAGGAGAAGCGAGCTGAAGGGACCCAAGAACTGTTTAGTGGCCCTCAGCAGTGGGAAACCCACGGGGTCCTGCCTAAGCAGGGGTTGGACTAGAAGACCCCCAAGGTCCCTTTCAACTCTGTTATTCTGTCTACTCGTGTAGTCTCCTGCGGGGGCTTCGACGGCTCGGCTGGCAGCGTGGCTGGAGTGTCTCCGATGCTAAGCAGGGATGCTGGGGGGGGTCCTCTTCCCCTCTCTTATCTTGCCTCCACTCCCATTCCTCCTCCTTTCCCTCCTTCACCTCCCCTTTCTCCTTCTCCCCCCCTTTCTGCTCCTCTTTCTTTTCCTCCTCCCCTCCTCCTCTTCCTCTCTTGCCTCCTCTACCACTCCTCCTCCTTTCCCTCCACCTCCCCTCCTTCCCACTCTTCTTTTCCCCTTCTCCTTTCCCCTTTCTCTTCCTCCTCCTCATTCTCTTCCTCTTTTCTCTTGCCTGCCCTCCCTCCCCTCCTTTCTCTCCTTCATCTCCCCTGCCTCCTCTCCCTCTCCTTTCTGCACCTCTTTCTTTTCCTCCTCTCCTCCCTCTTTCTTATCTTGCCTCCCCTCCCCCTCCCCTCCTCTTACCCCTTCTACCCCCTCCCTCTCTCCCTTCCCCTCCTCCTCCCCTCCTCTCTCCTCCCCCTCCCCTCCTCCCCTTGTCCCTCTCACCTTCTTCTTCCCCTCCCCCTCCTCCCTTTTCCCTCCTCTTCCTCCTCCTCCCCTCTCACTCCTCACTTGCCCGCCCTTCCCCCTCCTTTCCCTCCTCCCTTCTCCCCCCTCTTCTTCCTCTCTCCTCCTCTTCCTCTCTCCTCCTCTTTCTTCTCTTCCTCTCTCTCTCTCTTCTCTTGCCTCACCTCTCCCTCCTCTTTTCTTCCTTCACCTCCCTGTCAGCCTTCAAGATTTTCTCCCTTTGCTTTGAATTTTTCGGCTGTCATAAGTATGGGGGGGAGGGGAGGGAAAAATATGGGAGGTGAGCTGGAGGTGTTACAAACTAGTACTGTATAAACTGAGAGGGGGGAGAGTACATTCTTGCTTAGGTTTCTATTTCTTGCTTAGCTTTCTTATCTATGCGCAGCTGCAAACCTTTATCAAACTATGCCAAGGTCAAGGACAGAAGCCTCATCACCACCTGGAAATGTCCACATGATGCTCTTCACAACTTTTAATTGGAAGAACCATTTGAACTATTGGGGGTGGGAACATTGCCATCACTTTGTATATGTGATTTACGCACCTATTTCCTCAGATTCAGAATTCTTTGGTTGCTACCACTTGACTTCCAGTAAAAGATATCTTTTCTCTAATTAAAAGAGTCTAAGTATTTCTTTCTTGGATTTTGAATGGAGCACCAGCTGACACTCCCTTTCTTCCCCCTCCTCTTTCCCCTCTTCCTCTTCCTCCTCCCCTCCTCCTCTTCCTCTCTTTTCTCTTGCCTCCCATCCTTCTCCTTCTTTCCCTCAGTCACCTCCCCTTCTTCCCACTCTTCTCCCCTTCTCCTCTTTCTCTTCCTCCTCCCCTCATCCACTTCCTCTCTCTTATCTTGCCTCCCCCCTCTCCTTTCTCTCCATCTCCTTTTCCTCCTCTCCCTCTTCTTTCTGCACATTTCTTTTCCTCCTCTCTTCTCCCTCTTTCTTATCTTGCATCTATGTAAATATATATTTATCTATCTACGTACAGTAATTGTCAGGAGCAACTTCCCTTCCCTGGTGCAAAAAGACCCCAAAGATTACCAAAGTTATACCTCATTATGCTTATTGTGTTTCTTTGTACACGTATATAGTACATATATATATGTATAACAATGTAATACATCTTTTGTTCAGTTTCTTATTTATATTTGGCCTTGGAGCTCTAATAAATAAATTGTAAGTCAGGATTGCTGTCAAAATGTTTCTTTTTTCAGATTCTTGTTTTCTTTTGGGAGTTCTGCCTTCTCCCATCTTGCTTTAGAACCAGGCAGAAAATTGTTCTCCCTTCGAAGGTTTTCTGCCTGCAAAGCTTCATTTGAACTATTTTTTTCTCTAAAATACCAAGACCAGAATAAAATTAAACCCCTCAGGTTTTTACTTGAATTATCAGACTTGTTTAAAATAAAACCTAATTAAACAATATTTTGTTTTTATATGTAGCCTTACATTTTAATTACTTCAGTTTTGCTATGCTTTGAACAAGTTGAAAAGAGTCACCTCTAATTTTCTCCAACTTTGTTCCAGGCAACATAGATTAACCCAGAATATTGTAGAATATTTGTTCAGGGGAGGAAGCTAACAAGAATTTAATATGAAATTCTGGAAGAAAAGTTGGGGTTGCTACCTAAAGGTTCTCACCTACTCAGTCTCTGTTCAAAATCTTTGCAGAGTTCTTTCTTTTCTGCAAATAGTTGGAGACTTTTCTGTTGTGTTCCTGTCAATTATGAAGAACAGAGAGAAATTAGACTCCATAACTTTTTTTTTACTTGAAACACTTTCTTAAATTATAAATATTAAATATAATTTCATGTATTTGTGTGTCTGTGTATGCGTATAGAAATCTAATTCTACTATTTCTGGTATAACAACCAGCAGTTTTACAGGAAACAATGTGCAACCATTTCTTGGGTATATTAGAAATGCTCAGTGAAACCGGGAGATCAAGAAATTTTCATAGACTTTGAGTTACAGCTGAATATTTATACGGCCACATTATTCTAGGTCTTTGTTGTTATTTCTCCTCTAAAAAGTTTCAGAGAGTTTTTCAAGTGAATTGAATCACTTGGATGTTAAATCTGAAGTGCTTTATCTTGGTCTGTTTGGGTTTTTTTTTTGTATCTCAGAAACCTCTCAGCCTTTTAATGGAGTCTGCAGACTTTCTATGTCCACCATGCAGGTGATCCTGGACTTGTGATCACAATGGAGCCCAAATTTCTGTTGCTAAGCGAGACAGTTGTTAAGTGAATTTTGCCCCATTATACAACTTTTTAAAGAAAATTTTTATTAATTTTTAAAAATAAACACAAACAAACCCTAACCCTAACCCCCTAACTTTAACCCTGAATTTTGGAAGGAAGTAGACATTGATTTTCAGCCATCTCAGCAGACCCAAAATTTGTTCATGGAGTTGGCCTCCACTATTGCACATACTTTAAATGTCTCGAGTTGTTTTGTATGTGGAGGGACCAAGATTGGAGATCAATGGCCTTGGGAAGCCCAGGAATGGAACTATTCTGTTGCATACAATGTCTCTGCCATGCCCTGTCACCAACCTGAATTGAGGTGGGAGTTGGGAAGAACTATTGTGGCTTAGTGGTGTCTCGCTAGTTCCCAGGGAAAAGGGCCATAGGTGGGGGAAACCACCTGTCTGGAGGTTCAGGAATGGAATGCAACTTCCAATTCCTGGGCCTATTGGCCTAACAATACTAATAATTCTTGGTTAAACTTCTCTTCAGAAAATAACACTGAAGCTCCCCCTGGAGTGCATTGGATTTGTGGCTTATGGTTATAGCACTCTCCCAGTGGGTTGGAAATGTATTTGTATCCTTGGAGTAGTAAATCCTGCTTTTTTCATGCTACCCCTTAACCAGCCACAGGTATTGGAGGTTTACCATTGGGAAGGTAGACATATATATATATATATATATATACATATAAGCCACCGTGAAGCAGATGGCAGCCAGGAAGCCCATGTAGCTAAGGGTGACATAGAACATGACAACGGCCCCTTCGTTGCATTGCAGGATGATATCTCCAGACTGGGAGGAGAGGTCAGAGTCAGGGAAGGGGGGAGAAGCTTCCAGCCAGATGAAGCAGATGATAATTTGGACACCGGAAGAAAACAAGATGATGGAGGTGGGCAAGTTCTTCCCCAACCAATTCTTCGCTCAGTTTCCTTACCCTAACCCTAACCCTAACCTTACCCTAACCCCTACCCCAAACCCTAACCCTAACCCTAACCCAAACCCTTAACCTAACCCTAACCTTTAACCCCAACTCCTAACCCTAATCCTCACCCTAACCCACACCCTCACCCTAACCCACACCCCAACCCTCACCCTCACCCCAACCGAAACCCTAATTGCCTAACCCCTAACCCTAAACCTCTAACCCTAACTCCAACCCTAACCCAACCCCTAACCTTAACCCCAAACCCTAACTCCTAAACCTAACCCTAACCCTAACCAGCTGACATTATTCTGAATCTTGACATTACCAGCCCACCCGGAGAATTAATAAATTTTGTTCCAAGGGGGTCTGAACACAATGTCAAATCCAGCTAGCGACCAAGAAGACCTGGGAGTGACTGGAGGTCAAGATTCCCTGCTGTTAGAGGCAGCAGGGGAAGCTGACTTGTTAGCAGAATTAAATCTTGGTGAAAAACCAGCTGTAAAACCCAAATGGTCCCTGGGAGTTGGTGGAAGGATCCTGAGGAAAAGCCTCCTCCAGGAGTGACCACTACCCGTCGGCATGGAAGAGAGGAGCCATGGCAGGAGAAGAAAGAATTTTCTACTAACTCAAGCCATGCATCTTCTAAATGAAGCTATCGGAGAACCTCAAACTGATCATTTGCATGAATATTGCAAGGGCCCCCTGTAGGCCAAACGGAAGAACGTTGAATTGGAAACGGCCCATTGGGCAGTTTAAAGCAGTTTTCCATTCTTCCCCTTCCTTAATTCGAACTCGGTAGTATGCTTCTCTCAGGTTGAGTTTTGTAAAAAATTTCCCTTTGGCCAGGTGGGCCAACATATCCTTCATCAAGGGGAGGAGGTACACGTTCTCCATTGAAATAGCGTTGATGTTTCTATAGTCAACACATAAACGAAGGGAGCCATCTTTCTTTTCACA
The DNA here is from genome assembly GCF_049901715.1 of Pseudonaja textilis. Classification (NCBI taxonomy): domain Eukaryota; kingdom Metazoa; phylum Chordata; class Lepidosauria; order Squamata; family Elapidae; genus Pseudonaja; species Pseudonaja textilis. Next base: position 28,389 of record NC_142000.1, read on the forward strand.
GAACAATACTGGGGCTGCTACCCGGGGTCTAGCAGGTTGGATGAAACCACGTTCCAAATTTTTATCGATAAATGACTGCAGCTCTTCTAGCTCCCGCGGTGTCATCAGGTAGTTTTGGTTTTGGGAGTTTCACCCCTGGTAAAATTTCAATGCTGCAATCTGTTGAGCGATGGGGGGGAAGCTCGTCTGAGGCCTTTTCACTGAATGCCTCCTTTAAGTCCTAATATTCCTCTGGAATTTTCTCCTCCCCCTTCAGGCTCTTGGTGCCAGTGGAGGCCAGCTCAGTGCGATTCTTGAGTTTTGGTTGAGATTGTTCCTCCCCTCCTGGGCGTTGGTCAGTACGTATGCGCAATGATCCCCTCCTTCAATCCATGTGGGGGTTCCATTTCTGGAGCCAGGGCAACCCCAGTATTAGGGGACGCTCCATCCCAGGAGCCACAATAAAACACGAAGTCTCTCTATGCTTCCCCATCGTCATTTCTATCGGTTCCGTTATGAAATGTGCAGGGCCGCCCCCAGCTACTGATCCATCCAGTTGGCAAAAGGCTGATGGTTGATACCAGAAGGCCTTTTGTTCACTTGACAGGAACAAAGACACAGAATTGACACAGTTGGAAAAGCTGAGCTATTCTACTTAGAATACTTTAGAGAAAAGGAGGAAGAAGAAAGGAAGGAAGAGTCACTAATTGAATTCCAAGAGGAGTTTATCGCAGTAATTGAAAAAGAAAAAGAAGGTGCAGTAGGTGGTGAACTCAGAGAACAACAAGAATTGAGATCTATTAGAGCAATAGAGAACTGAGATCTATTAGAGTTTAACATGGATGAAAGAAAATTGATTACGATTAACATAAACGGACTTAATTTGGCTATTAGAAGAAGGAAAGTATTTCACAAATTAGATTTGATATAATCTGCTTACAAGAGGTACATATTAAAAAGCAACATGAATATATACTAAAACAAGAAAAATTAGGGAAATTATTTACATCACTGGCACAATCGAAAAAAAGAGCTGTGGCATTATATATTAAAGAAACAATTTTGGCAGAACTAATTTATACAGATGATGGAAGGATTTTGATGGTGGAGAAAATGGATAATAGCATTAAAACACTTTTATTTTTTATTTTTTTTATAAAAGTTTTTATTGTTTTTTAACATACAAACAAACAGACAAAACATAAAAACATCAGCTCTCCCATATTTATATACAAACAGTGAGTCGGTTGGTTCATCAGTTTTGTGCATTCATTTCATAGTCACAATTACAATTACCTTATATAATAACTCTTATTGTCAATACAAACTTATAAATCATCATATCATTATTAAAGAAAAAGGTTTGACTATACTTTTATTCGATCATGCCTTTGTGAGATAACTATATTTTAAGTAATTTATTCTAAAACAAATCATATAATCGTGCCAGTTCTATCCTAAATAAGAGAAAAAAAGAAAAAGAAAACCATTATATAAATATAATATCCAATACCAAAAAAGAGAAAAGAAAAATGAAATCAATATTATTCCTTATTGTCTAACATTTCAAATATTCTATTTTTGTATTTCATCATTCAGCCATTGATAGAAAAGATCCCAAATTATATAAAATTGTTTATCTTCTTGCTCTCTGATTTCAAAAGTCAATCTACTCATCTCAGCACATTCCAATATTTTCTTTATAACTTCTTCCTGCAATGGAATTTTCTCATTTTTCCAATTTTTTGCAAATACAATCCTAGCCGCAGTCAATACATTTACAATCAAATATTTCAACTCTTTACTATAAACATCTGGTAAGATTCCCAATAAAAAAAGCTCCGGTTTCAAGTCTATGTGCTTCTTTGTCATTTTTTCCAACCACATGTGGATTTTAGACCAATATTTTCTAGCATCCTCACAAGTCCACCACATATGGTAGTATGAACCAGGTTTCTGATGACATTTCCAGCATTTTTCGGATTTGTTCTTGAACATTCTTGCTATCCTTGTCGGGGGGAAATGCCACCTGTAAAACATCTTATACAAATTTTCTTTATAGGCTGTAGACATTGTCATTTTATAGTTTTGCAACCATAATTTCTGCCATTTCTCTAAGTCAATCCCATATCCAAAATTCCTCCCCCAGGCAATCATAGTTTCTTTAACTTGTTCTTCCTCCAGCTTAATTTCCAATAAGTAACCATATAATTTTTAAATCACCTTTTCATCAGTACCCATCAAAATCTTATCTAAATCAGTTTGTTTATCATAAAATCCCTCTGTTTTGGAATCCTCATGATACTTTGAATGTATTTGCAAATATGAAAACCAATTCATCTGTATACCTTGTTCCTCTAATTTTTGTATCGATTTAAGTTCACCCTTTTCATCTAGTAATTCCCCATAGCTAACTGTTTGTTCCTTTTTATAAATTATAGGGTAAGAAAACGCTTCTATCGTCGATAACCAAACTGGAATTTTCAAATAACATTGTTTTTTTGTCTTCTCCCAATTTAACCACAGAGACTCCTGTATATAATGTCTTCTAAAATACCCCTGTGTTTTGGTTCCCTTATACCATAAAAAAGCATGCCAACCCAGCAACAAATCATGACCTTCTAATGTCAACAATCTAGTTTTCCTTAATGTTATCCATTCTTTAACCCACATCAAATTTGCAACTCCCAATTAGGCAGGCCAAACCCTCCTCTAGTTCTGGCATCCTGTAAAAGCTTTAACTTTATCCTTGCTTTCTTGCCTTGCCATATATACTTCAAAACAATTTTGTTTAAATCCTCAAAATAGTCTTTTCCAAGCCTAATTGGAACAAAAATAAAATTCTGGGTAGAATATTCATCTTAATTGTTGAAATCCTTCCTATTAATGACAATTGTAGGTTTTCCCATTTCTTCAGATCTTGGGCTATCTGTTGTTTAAGTTTAATATAATTGTTAAATTCTTTCTCCTTTAAGATAGTATTATTTAATGTCCATCTCGATCTTTTTTTTTGTCCCTTCCATTTGATTGTCAATGGGTTATGATCAGCCCAAGTACTTGTTTCAATATTTACTTCTTGAACGCTAGATATTAAGTCTGTTGAGATCCAAATCATGTCAAGTCTGGACCATGATAAATGTCTATTTGAATAGAACGTATATTGCTTAAGTTTAACATTTCTTTCTCTCCATATATCTTTTAGAGTTAATTCATCTATCATTTTAAAAAAAGATTTAGGAAGAGTTTTTCTATTATACTTTGCTGCTGTTGCAATATGATCAAGTTTATTGTCCACGATTCCATTGAAGTCTCCCATCATAATTATATTAACATAGTCCAGTCCAGCCATCTTTGTATGTAATTTTTTATAAAATTCTTCCTGTTTATCATTCGGGGCATAAATTGCAGTCAAAAGTATCTTTCTATTATTGTCCATTATTTCCACCATTAATATTCTCCCATCTTCATCTGTATAAATCAGTTTTGCTGGGATAGCCTTTTTAATATATAAACCACCCCTCTTTTCTTACATTGAGTCAGAGAAGTAAACAATTTCCTAATTTTGGTTGTACTAACAATTGTTCATGTTGCTTTTTAATATGTACTTCTTGTAGACAAATTATATCAAATTTTAGTTTCCTTAATTTATGGAAAATCTTCCTTCTCTTAGCAGCTGAATTCAGTCCATTTATATTCATTGTAATCAGTTTTTTCTCTTCCATGGTTATATTTTATATTTAGATTTAACCACTCTCGTGGGTCTTGATTCACGCTGATCTTTAATATCCACCTGTCCACCTACTGCACCTTCTTCTTTTCCAATCTCCATTTGTTCCTCTTGAGGTTCAATTAATGAAACCTCCTTTTCTGCCTCTCCTTCTCTCCCTCCAAAAAATTCTGTGTGGAACAGTTCTGCTTTCTCAATTGAATCAATTCTATATCTCTGTTCCTGCCACGTGAACATCAGTCCTTCTGGGATCAGCCATCTGTAGGTCACCTCCTTTTTCAATAACATTTTGGTCAGGAATCGATATTCTCTTCTCATCTCTCTCACTCTTCTAGGTATTTGTTTTAAGACCAAAATTTCTTTACCTTTATATTTCAATGTCTTCTCTCTTGCCACTTGCAAGATTTGTGTCTTCATGGATTTTTTAGTAAATCTAATATGGACTTCTCTGGGCAGATTATTTCTCATCGCATATCTTGTAAAAACTCGATATATCTCATCTATTCCATCCATCATCTTCTCTTCTGTTATTTCCAAAGCGTCCGCCAAGATTCCTATCATTATCGCAGCCAAGTCTTGTCCTTTTTCTTCTTCTATATTTTGAAATCTGAGATAGAATTCTGACCTATCCAACTCCCACTTCAGCATCCCACTTTTTTCTTGTTCAATCACTGTTAGTCTATTATCAATATTTCCAATCTTCTCCTCTCTTCGTTTGCCCCCTTCTTCGACTTTTTGAAGTCTCTCCTCATACTTTGCCATCATCTGTTGAATACTTTCCACTTTTTCCTCCGTCCTCCCTGTTCTTTGTTCAATGGTATCTGTTTTTATCTTAAGATCTTGAATTCCTTGCATAATCATCTGTAAGGTTACTCTTTCTTGTTCTTTTTCTTTATCTTGCTTTAACATTGTCTGAATTGAACGCTGTCCAGATGGTGGGGAGGCAGAAGTAGACACAGAGGCACCCGAAGATATAAGTTTCTTACTCATTTTAAATGGTTCCAGCTCTTCAAGTTCTTTCAAATTTTAATCCATAAAGAGTAGCCAATTATAATCCAAAATGAAAAAGCCAATAATAAAAAAAACCCAATAATAAGGGAAAAAGAAGAAAAAAGAGAAAAAGAAAAAGAAAGGGCAAAAAAAGAAAAAAAAGAAAAAATTCTTCAAGTTCTTCCTGACCTTAATCCAATTAAAAAGTAATCCACAAGAGAAAATAATAATAAGAATAAAAACCCAGTAATAATAATAATAAACAAGACCAAAGCCAAAAAGAAGAAAAAGAGAAAACAAAAACAAAAAGAATAAGTTTCTTCAAATTCCACACCTTAATCCAACCAAAAACGTCTCAATTGAAAGAAAAAAAAATAGTCCATTGATATACATTAAAAGGAAAAGCAAAAATCCCAATGGAAAGGAAAAAAAAATAAATCAAAATAAAATAAAAATAAAAAGTTAAGAGGCTTCCCCTTGCAAATAAATCAAACTTAAAAATAAAAACCTTACTAGAATAGAAATATAGATTGATGCTGGTGGAGGGGGTGGCGGAACTAAAAAAGGGGATTAGAAAAAGAAAGTAAGCAATAATACACTGCACTCTGTTTAATTGTCCAAGGCTCTAATTATGACTCCCTTCTCTTTCCCACAAGCTTCAAAGCTAAGCCATAGATGTTTAATTATAGACAAGAATCCAGAAAGACACCTGTAATAATATTCTACAAGACACTTTCCTCTATCTTATCAGAAGATGTCCTTGAGAAGAAGTTTTTCACCTCTTTCCAGTTCAAGTAAAATATTTCCAAGCCTCTAGTTGGCAGTGTTACAAAGTTTCTTAGTTCTCACTTTCCCCCCTCCTCTCAGAACAGCATAATTAGAATAAAAAAAAAGCCCGCAAGGAATACACAAACATATAAAGGCAAAAAAGAATAAAAAATAAACAAAGGGAGCCTCTAGCCTAAAAGAAAAAATAATATGAAAAATCCAAAGGGAGAATAAAATGTATAAATATAAAAAGGAACAGTCCAGTTATCCAGTAAGTAACAATGAAGTCCGGAAGCAAAGAAAAAAAAAAAAACCAAATAAAGCCTCTCTTTGATGTCTCCCTTGGAAAAAACGCCGCTTAGTCAGTTTTGTCAAAAAAAAAAAAAAATCACACAGATTTCTTCTAATAATTAGAGTGAACTTTCAAAACTCAAAAATTTAAATAAAAAAAAAAGTTTCTCACCCAACCGACAGACTCTCTTTCAGACCCGTTCTTTCTGGAGCCGCCCCGACTTCAGCAGCATGGGGGCTGCCTCTCCGCTGCCAGCAAAAAGAGCTTCTCCCGGGTCTTCCAGGGATTTTGCGATATCCCCGGAGTCCACAGGATACGCTCTTCACAATAGCTGTCCCTACGGGACAGCATAGGTCCGTTTGGACCGGCCGGTAACGGAGATATCGGCTGCAATCGAGGAGCTCGATTGCAAACCGTATCGTCACGGCGCAAGCTCCTCCCTTCTCTCCAGCATTAAAACACTTTTAATTGCAATTTATGCCCCAAATGTTAAACAAGAAGAATTCTATAGGAAATTACATACAAAAATAACTGATTTGGACTATGTTAATATCTGCATGATGAGTGATTTTAATGGAATAATTAATGACCGGTTGGACTATAAAACACAGAAAACAACAAAGAAAGTTAGAAAGATACTACCAAAATCCTTCCTTCGAATAACAGAATTTAATTTAAAAGATGCATAGAGAGAGAGAAATATATTTTTTATTCAAATAGACACACATCCTGGTCTAGAATAGATATGATATGGATGTCGGCAGAATTATTGACTAATGTACGACAGATTGAAATAGAAACAAGCACATGGGCAGATCATAATCCAGTATCAGTTATTTGGAAAGGATACAAGAAAAGATCTAGATGGACTCTAAATAATATGATTCTGAAAGAAAAAGATTTTAAACAGAAAATGGAGAAAGAACTTGTTTTCTTCTTCAAAGAAAATAGAAAAGAGGATACATCTTTACAGAATCTCTGGGGCACGATGAAGGCCTACACAAGAGGCTTGATAATAGATTATATCAGGAGAAGAAACATAAAACAGAAAAGACATTTAAGACATTAGAGCAGGGGTCTCAAACACAATTTACCTGGGGGCTGCTGGAGGCAGAGTCTGGGTGCAGCTGGGCTGCATAATATTATACTTTATATTATACTTTATATTAATATTATACACTAATATTATACTTTCATACCACGGTGGGGGCCACAGGATATCATCCTGTGGGCCGCAATTGACCTGCGGGCTGCGAGAATGAGACCTCTGCATTAGAGGATGACTATAAAAGACTGGAAAAAGACTTACAGAGTCCCCACAAAAAAAGACATTAAAAATAAAATGGATATAATTAAACATAAAATGGGACTAATGGAAAAAGAGGAATTAGCACAAAAAATTAAAAGTGTTAAACAGAATTACTTTGAAGATGCAAATAAACTAGGCAGGTGGCTAGCTTATAAACTGAGAAAGGAAACAGAAGCAAGAAGAATAAGCCAATTGATAAATAAAGAAGGACAGGTTTGTTATGGAAATGAGGAGAAGAAAAAAATTATACAAGATTACTATGGAAAACTATACTTTCAAGAGAATATTCAAGAAGAAAAAATCAAGCAATATCTTCAGAAAGTGAACTTACCTCAGATATATTGAAACAATGTTAGAAGGAAGTATAACAATGATGGAACTAACAGAAGCCTTAAAAAAATGCTGGGAAAGCTTCAGGTCCAGATGGGTTGCCAGTGGAATTCTATAAGACTTTTCAGGAAATACTGAATTTTCATCTTCTAGAAGTTATGAATGAAGTTATGTTAAAGAATACCAAAAACATCGTCAGAAGCGTACATTACACTTATTCCGAAGGAAGATACAGCCCTACAACAAGTTAAAAATTATAGACCTATATGTTTATTGAACTCAGACTATAAAATCTTTGCTTCAATTTTGGCAGAAAGACTAAAAAGATACTTAAATAATTTTATTCATACTGATCAAAATGGGATTTCTGCCAAAGAGACAAATCAAAGACAATGCGAGAATCATTTTGGATACTCTGGAATATTATGAAGCACACCCTGAGAAGCAAATGGCCTTGATGTTTCTAGATGCTCAAAAAGCCTTTGACAATGTGAGTTGGCGATTTATTTTACTGCAACTGATACAAATGGGCTTTGGTAAGAAATTTATCCAAGCCATTGAAACAATATATCATGAACAAACTGCAAAGGTGATGGTGAATGGAGAAGGGGTGTTGGTACTTACCTGATACTGTTCTCTTTGAGCTGCGAAGAGCATCCAGTAGTGGGAGGTGCTTCAGTCTCCGCATTGTTAGGCTGAGCTTGAATTGAGGAACGCTCCTCCTCCTCCACGTGACTCCTCCGTAGGTTTTGCGAAGACGAGAGGAATAAGTGCTCTCATCCTTACCACCTAGAAAAGTTCATTGGCTGAAACAAGAGCCCACCAGATGGAAAAAAGGGGTGGGGCTGGATGCTCTTCACAGCTCAAAGAGAATGGGCGTATCAGGTAAGTACCAACGCCCTTTCTCCTATGAGCTGCTCAGAGCATCCAGTAGTGGGACATACCAAAGCTTGGCCTGTCCTATGAAAGGGACTCTGTCTGGTTCGGAATCTCCTCAAGGTCCCTAAGAACCCATTGCAGAACCCGTCTACCGAATGAGGCCTCTGCGGAAGCAAACACATCAATTTTGTAGCGTCTGATGAAGGGTGATGGGGAGACCCAAGTCGCTGCCCAGCAGATTTCAGTTATTGGTGTCTGCGTGGCCCAGGCCATCGAGGTCGCCACACTCCTAGTTGAGTGAGCAGTTATGCCTCTAGGCACCTGCAGGGCTTGAGCCTGATATGATCTAGCTATTGTTGCTCTTATCCAACAGCCTATGGTGGATGGAGACACCTTGTGACCCCGTGTCTTGGGCTGAAAGGAAACAAATAAAGCTTCCGATTTTCTGAAGGACTGAGTGCGCTTGATGTACGTTTGCAGAGCGCGCCTAACATCAAGCTTGTGCCATTGCCTTTCTCTTTCCTGTGAAGGCCTGAGACAGAAGTTTGGGAGGATGAGCTCCTGTGCTCTATGGAAAGCCAAGTTGACCTTGGGCATAAATGAGGGATCGGGACGGAGAACCACCCGATTGGCATGAAAAACACAGAGGTCTTGTCTGACAGACAAGGCTGCAATTTCTGATATGCGACGAGCGGAGGTGATGGCTACCAGGAAAACTACCTTATATGTCAAAAATTGGAGACTTGACTCCCTCAATGGCTCAAACGGTTGTTTGGTGAGAGAAACAAGGACCTTGTTAAGGTCCCAGGTGGGGTAACGGTGTACTGCTGGGGGACTTAGATTGGTAGCCCCTCTAAGGAAAGAATGCATGCGAGGGTGCTAAGAGAGGGAGCTGAAACCTTGGCAGGAAATAACTGATGTTAGCGCAGCTACCTGCCTCTTCAGTGTATTAGGGGAAAGCCCCTTATTGAGTCCCTCTTGCAGAAATTCTAAAATCTGAGCTACAGAAGGTGGAGTCTATTTGGGATTTATTACACCATCTGCAGAAAATGGACCAAGTGGCATTGTAAATATGGGTGGTTGAAGGTCACCTGGCAGCTGGAATAGTGCTAATGACTTTGTTGGAGAGCTTCTTGCTCTTCAATCTGCTCCGCTCAACCTCCAGACGGTCAATTGGAAACATTAAGGGTCCGGGTGTAGGAGCGGCCCCTGAGATAGTGAGATCTTGTCTGGTGGAATCCTCCAAGGAGGGGCTACCGAAAGGCTGTGAAAATCTGCAAACCATGGCCGGCCGCCCCACTGGCCCAGGCGGCCGTGGTTTGCAGACTTTCACAGCCTTTCGGTAGCCCCTCCTTGGAGGATTCCACCAGAATTCCTCCTTCCACCACTAGGAGTAATTCCACTTTCTCCTGTAACAATTTCTGGATAACCCTGGGCACCAGTGCTAGTGGGGGGAATGCATACAAGAACCCCCTTGGCCATGGGCAGCGGAGGGCATTGTAATTCTCCGCCCCGTGGGATGGGTATCTTGAGAAAAATCTCGGGAGTTGAGCATTGAGAGGGGAGGCAAATAGATCCACCACTGGTTGTCCGAATATCCTTGCTGTTTCTTTGAACAGCGACGGGTGGAGATGCCACTCTGACTGGTCTATGGTGGCCCTGCTTAGCCAATCTGTTTTTGTGTTTGATAGGCCGGAAATGTGCTCTGCCTTGATAGAAAGAAGATTGTTCTCTGCCCAGCGACACAGGCGCTCGGCTTCTCTCATCAATTTTATGGATTGTGTGCCCCCTTGCTTGTTTATGTGAGCTTTGGCTGTCACATTGTCTGTTAGGATGAGGATGTGTTGACCTCGTGCCTGGGGGAGGAAGCTGCGGAGGGCAAGGAAAACAGCGTGAAGCTCCAGCCAGTTTATGCCGCACGACTGTTCTATTGTGGACCATCTGCCCTGGAATGTGAGTGTCAGCAGGTGGACGCCCCATCCGAATAAGCTGGCGTCCGTGGTGATAGTAATCCTTTGTGGCTCCTTGAAGAAGCAGCCCTTGTTGATGACCGGTTTGGCCCACCAAAGTAGGGACATGAGGACCTTGGGAGGTACCCTGACCATGCGTTTGGAGTTGCTTCTGCCGGATCTCTGATACGGAAGCAGGAACCACTGGAAGGATCTAGAGTGTAGACAGGCCCAGGGAATAATAGAAATGCATGATATCATTTTTCCTAATAGTTTAGACAGATCTAGTAAGGATACCCTTCTAGAGCGCCTAATCTCCCGAACAGATTTTTGGATGCTAATTAGTCTATCTGGAGACAGATAGACTTTTTCTTCCAATGTGTCGATAACTGCCCCCAAATGAGTTATTCGAGTCGATGGAGATAATTGACTCTTTTTCCAATTTATGAGGAAACCATGCTCCTGGAGAGAAGCTAAGGTAACTTGGGTATCCCTCGCTGCTTGGAAAATGGAGGGGGACAGAATTAAAATGTCACCCAGGTAACACTGAAGACAAACCGGGATATTCCTGAGATGGGCAGCGAGTGCTGCGAGGACCTTGGTAAAAGTTCTGGGGGCAAAGCCTAGTCCAAAGGGAAGGGCCACATATTCAAAATGGTGGTTGTTGTAACAGAACCATAGAAATTTAAAATGGGAAGGCCGAATGGTGATATGTAAATACACCTCCGCCAAGTCAATGGATATGAGCACATCTCCAGGTCTAATACTCAGCAATATCGATTGTAGGGTATGCATTTTGAATTTACGATAAGTTAGAAAACAATTAAGCCTTTTTAAATCCAAAATTGCTCTCCACCTCCCTGCGTGTTTTGGAACAACAAAGAGGTGAGAGTAAAAACCTCACCCTCTTTGTTCAGACGAAACTGGTTGGATGGCCTTTATGTTTAGTAGGTGTTGGATAGTGGAATCCATTAGATTATACTTGATCGGGTCTTTGGAGGGGGGGCACGACATAAAGAAATTTGGGGGAGTGGTGTGAAACTCAAGGGCAAGACCAAATCTAACGGTGTCTCTGACCCAAGCATCAGAGGTAGAATAGTCCCATTGACTCGCAAACAACTTAAGGCGACCGCCAATGGGGAGACTCTCTTGACGTATCTTGGTCGTCGGAAGGGCCTGCTTCCTGTCCCTTGAAAAGGCCTCTTGTACTGACCGCCTCTTCTAGTCCTGTCCCCCGAATCAGTTCTATCTTGGGATTGACCAGACCTGAATGAAGGGGGCCTCTGATACCTGGGGGAGAAGGGGGCCTGATAGAAGGGCTGAAAGGAGCCCCTCCGAAAGGGCTGGGGGTTTCTGAAATCTGATTTTCAGATCATAGAAGGAAGAAACTTTTTCTTGTTGCGGGTCTCCATAAGTAGGGGTCCAGGGAGGGGCCAAACAGCTTATCTCCCACAAGGGGGGAAGAGGCCAGTTTTGCTTTATTTTTAAAATCTGCCTGCCAGTGTCTCAGCCAAAGTAAGCAGCGGGCGGTGACATGTGATGTGATTGCCTGAGAGGAAAACTTAACTGAGTGGTAGGTGGCATCCGCGGAAAACTCGGCAGCCACCATAATCTTCGCGATGTCCTGGTGTGCCCTGATGTTAGTCGTGAGTATGTGTTGCTGCAGTTGGCGAAGCCAACGGATGGATGCTCTCGTGAAAAAAGATGTGGCCGTAGCCGATCTGATGGCCCAAGTGTCTGACTGGTGTGCCCTGCGCAGGGCTAACTCGGCACGCTTTTCCTCAGGCTTTAGGGCCTCTAACGCCTCAGTCGGAGTTAAGGAGGATGCTAAGCCCATTATGGGCTCGTCTACTTCCGGGGTATTCAGCAACTTTGAAAATCCTGAGTCTAAGTTAAAGAATTTCTTATCGTGACCAGATGGGGCTAGCTGTACCGCTGTAGAGGCCAGCTCCTTTTGCACTAAATCAGAGAAAATGGGTGGGACCGGTATAACCTTGGCCTCAACTACAGGCTGGCTAAAGATTAGGTCCGCTGGACCTTCCGTTGAGGTTGCGGGGGTATCGCCTGGTGATTGGGTACTTAGGCCTGAGATGTTCTTGGCCTTGAATAACAGGGATTTGAATAGGTGTGGTCTGAATAAGCCCACAAAAGCGGGCTGGTCAGGGATAAGCCCCTCGTCCTCAGACATTTCCCCTTCCAGGGGGTCTGCCTCTGATAGGGGCTCGCTATCCTGCATGGACCCCATTTTGAGTTCATCTGCCTCCATGAACTGACCCATTTCTCCCTCCTCCTCCTCCTCCTCCTCCCGGCCTTGGAAGGGGGTCTCACTCTGCAAGTATACCTGGTGGTGGTCCGACCTGGGTGGGGATCTTAGTGACTGCGGCTCGAGGTCAGGAGCCACCGGATAATGAGTAGACCTGGTTACTTGCTGGATTCTGTCTGCAATCCCTTGGCGGAAGGCTAACTCCATTTAGGTCCTTAGCCTCTCCGGAACCTCCTCAATGAGGGAACCCTCTTGACGAAGGCCAGCGCTGCGGGCGTGAAGGTGGCTTCTGGAGCCCTTCTAGCTGGCGTTCTGGGAGTCTGAGCATGTTGACCTTGTGAGGGCAAGCTGCGCCTGGGTGAGAGGGGAAGGTCTAGAGGAGGGGGGGTTGACCAGAGGTAGAAGAACTGGAGGATGGAAAAACCTGAGGCACCGGGAAGGCTTCCCTGGTGCGCTTATCAATTTCTTTTTGTAGGGCCTTGTGGTGCCTTAAGGCGTCCCTTTGAGAGGCTTTGGTCTCTTTAGCCTGCTTGCGCAAATGATGAGTTTTGGCTTTTGCCTTCAATGAGAGGCCTTTAGAGGTGTTACCATCTGCCATTCTTATAAATTATATATTATAGTAATAGGGTAGAAAAAGACAATATGATGCGGTTGGCACGCCCAAGGTCCAATCCGAGTCAAGACGGTTACCCTGATAATTCATAATCCCCCTTTTTTAATGGCTATATGTATATATCCAAATAGAGGAGTCGTATCTCAGTGATAATAATGTAACGAATTACAATATTATACTGTACAGGATACATTATTATTATTATTGCTTATATTATTAAAATTATTAGTATTACTATTGTAAATTAATACTAATAATGAAGTTATGTTTGAAAATGATACCACAATGAAGCTGGTATAATTGTTGCACTAGTGCTCCAGGAGCCACAGTATATCTGCAACACAAATTTTGAGAAAAATGTCAACCAATCAGCCAAATTTCGATACGCCTGAGGCCCAAGTAGAAATGAAATAGGGCCTGCAGCAGCTTGCTTGCACAGACGGACACGGCCTAGTTGCCTGCTGCTGTGCCACTGAGTGAGACTGTGGGATTTTATTAAGCCAACAAGATTCACTGAGAAGAGGTAACCTCGAGTACAAATTTCCAGAGAAAAGGAGGTTAAACAACTCAGAGGATCCAGAGGAATTCTCTATTTAGAGTCAAATCCACCCACAGTGCAGGGAAATTGAAGAAAGCAGGCTTACGCCACATTTCTTTGCAATCCAAAATGGCGTCTGCCAGTAAAATAGAACTCTGCAATACTCAGCGGTCTCTTTCCTTCAGGGAAAGCGAAACTGAATCTTCAAGTATGGAGACAGTGAGAGAAGGGAGATTAAACTGTTTAAAAGCAATCGGCATTCGAGTGGGAGAGGGGGAAATATCAATACGACTCTCAGCAATCAAACACAAGCCGCTAAAGCAACGAGAATGTAAAAAATGAGAGAATGCAGCGGCTTTTAAATAGGCAGAGGCAATTATCCGGCTATGGGGAGGTCATGCAAAGCGCTACGGAGCCTCCCGCTACCTTCCTGGGAGGCTGAACGGCTCTTCTCCTAGTTAGTTTATTTGACCAATTGAGCAATTGTGCAGAGGCTAAAGAGAGAAAAGAACGAATCAAACCTGAAAGAAAGAAAAAGAAAGAAAGAAATTCAATTAGGAGTCTTTGAAACGAAGTCGTGGTTCGGCCAAGGAGCAAGCTAAAGCACTGCCTGTTTCGCACGAGGCTCAGCTAAAACTGGGGGAACGCTATGGAGGAGTCACGTGGAGGAGGAAGAGCGTTCCTCAATTCAAGCTCAGCCTAACAATGCGGAGACTGAAGCACCTCCCACTACTGGATGCTCTGAGCAGTTCATAGGAGAATTAACAGAATCCATAGATATAAGAAAAGGGACAAGGCAAGGCTGTCCATTGTCGCCTCTGCTGTTTGTGCTAACATTGGAAGTGTTGAACAGGAATATCAGAGAAGAAAAAGAAATAAAAGGAGTGAAAATTAAAAAGGAGGAATATAAATTGCAAGCTTTTGCAGATGACCTGGTATTTATATTAGAAGACCCAATGGAAACAACACCCAAGTCAATAGAAAAAATAGAAGAATATGGAAAAGTAGGTATGAGAATAAATAAAGACAAAACAAAGATACTAACAAAGAATATGTTAATAAGACAAAAGAAAGAGTTGGAAGAAACTTTAAAAATACAGGTCACAAACAAAGTTAAATATTTAGGGATTTATATTACACCAAGATGCAGTACCCTGAAGGAAGATAACTATGTTTAACTCAAACAGCAGATTGCGACAGACTTGATGAAATGGGAAAAGTTGCAACTATCATTGATTGGGAGAATATCCACAATTAAAATGAATATATTGCCTACAGTTTTATATTTATTCCAGACAATTCCTATTCAATTAGGGAAAGAGTTTTTTGAAGATTTAAACAGAATTGTGTTGAAATATATTTGGCAGGGTAAAAAAGCAAGAATAAAATTAAAGCTGTTACAAGATGCAAGAATAAGAAGAGGGTTTGCCTTGCCCAATTGGGAGCTGTATTACCAGGTGACAAGTTTGATGTGGGTAAAGGCATGTATAACACTAAGGAACAGTAGATTATTGACTTTAGAAGGCCATGACTTGCTGCTGGGATGGCATGCCTTTCTCTGGTATAAGGGAACTAAAACACAGGGGTATTTTAGAAGACATTATATTCGTGAGGCATTGTTTTTGAGCTGGGAGAAGATTAAAAGACAATATTACTTAAAAATTCCAACATGGATATCAACTCTTGAAGTTTTTTCTTATCCAATAATACATAAAAAGGAACTAACAGTTAGATATGGGGAGTTATTGAATGAAAAAGGTGAACTTAAATCTATGCAAACATTGCAAGAACAAGGTGTAAAAATGAATTGGTTTTCTTATTTGCAAATACAATCAAATACAATTTGATAAAGGCTCCAAGGCAGAAGGTATTTATGATAAGTTGACTGACAGATAAAATTTTGATGGGTGTGGGAATAAACTTTGACTTGGGTATTGGGTAATGATTAGTCTAAGACCTTATACATACATGCTTGCCTAAAGGTCACTGAGATAGTGTAAAGAAATTAAAAACAAACACTAGAAACAATCAAGCAGCTCAGACAACTGTAAACAAGTCTGTACTATGTCTAATTATTGTAATCCACAATGTGACTATACTTGCTGTTGTGGCTCTGGGCTTGGATTCAGCTCCTGTGACTGATATGAGTTCAAGTGAAGAGGTCATCTCAGAAAAATATGAGCTGGCCTGGCTTACTGATTGGACTGATAACCAGGATGAGGAGATGGACGTGACAAAGGACGACAGACCTGATGTATTAGAATTGTCAGGACCTTTGACCTCCTCTGGTTCCTTATCTGATCAACAGCCGGGAATGGCTGACAGGGAAGTTTTGAGAGAATCTTCTAGTGGAGATGAGAACTTGGAAAATTTGTGGTTAAATGTAAAAAATAGAAGACGGTTGAAAAGGCAAAATCAGCTGGAGCGAATGAGAAGAGCAAGTCAGTAAATTAGCACCTTGCCTCAATGAGTATAAAAGGACACAGCTGGGCTGGTACATTTCGCCAGGAACAAAATAACTATTTGAGTGAAGGCGTTACAGCAAGGAGCTCTGAGGCTGGAGATTTATTGCCAGGACTGGTTTGCCAGACAGAGTAAAGATTTATGCTGTGGTTTCTGCCAGCCGTTATCTTGTAAGACTTCTTTCCGTTTGATTTAATTGTGAAATGGCTGCTTTCTGTTTTGTTCGTTTGAATTTTGAAGGGGAGTCATAACAACTTGCTATACTAAAATCTCAATAAAAGGGAGCACTGGAATTTGCTCTGGGCTCTCATCCTGAGAACACTCGCTTGTGTCATCTTTTCCATGAGAGACCACCACAAGTGGTGACCTCGACGTGTTCCACTGCAGGTGGTACGCGTCCGGACCTCTGTGTTTCCTTGCCTGGAATAGGTAAAGTATGTACTTAACTATTGCTGGACAATAGGATTTTTCAGGGAACATGGGGGGAAAACTTTCTCAGCCACAGGAACGTCATGTTAGTGAGCTGCTGAAGCTAGTCAGGACAAACTTCTTTCTCTTTAAACCTTTTGGAGGGGAGTATATAGTTCTTTCAAGAGGTAATGTGAAAAATCTGCTGCAAGAGATCTGGCGGCAATGCCCCTGGTACTCAGAGAAGGGCTCTTTAAAGTTAGACATGTGGAGGAAAATTGGAACTAACCTTCATGAGGAACCACGGGCAACAGCTGAAATTTTGACATATTGGAAG
Organism: Pseudonaja textilis; assembly: GCF_049901715.1. Classification (NCBI taxonomy): domain Eukaryota; kingdom Metazoa; phylum Chordata; class Lepidosauria; order Squamata; family Elapidae; genus Pseudonaja; species Pseudonaja textilis. Next base: position 45,234 of record NC_142000.1, read on the forward strand.
GTTGTTATGACTGCTTTAGAGACCCAGCAACAACCTCTTTTAAAACCTTTAGCAGAACTTCCTCCTTATAAAGGAGTTGTGTTGCACCCTCCGACTCCAAAGCTGGAGTATGTTTTCTCACCCCCAACAGCGCCTACACCTGTGGATGAGAAACCCCAGCCACAAATGGGAAAAGTTCAAGCAATGATGTGCATCAAGCTTTCAATGAGGGGAAATTAGAACCTGATGAGATTCCCCAGATGAATTTGTTTCCAGTTAATAGGCAAGTGGATGCTCAAGGCAACATGCAGGCGGAATGGGTTCCGATTCCGTTGGCAGTACTTAGGGAAATCAAGAAAGCCGTTAAAGATTATGGTATTCAAAGTCCTTTTACAAAGGGTCTTTTGACAAGTTTGGCTACCTCACGCATTCCTAATGACTGGAAAGATTTAATGAGAATGATATTGAGCTCTACTCAGTATGTGGTTTTTGATTCAGAGTACCAAAGGGAAGCTATCACTAGGGGACGGAATTCGGGGGGGGCTGTATACACCAGACCAAATCTATGGGGCAGGCTTGTTTGAATTCACTGCTGATCAAGCTATTAATTTGCCTGATCACGCACTTCCCGTGGTTATGGCAGCTGTCCTTGGGGCGTTGTCCCGCATCCAGGATGTGGGAACCCCGGCACGATCTTTTTCTCAAATTAAGCAAACAGCATCTGAGTCTTATAACGATTTTGTGGAAAGACTACAATTGGCTATTACCTGGCAAATCTCCAGTGAGGAAGCGGCAAAGGAACTTTTGCTGAGATTGGCAGTCGAAAATGCAAACGCTGACTGCAAGTGTATCTTACAGCCTTTGGTGGCTAGAGGTGAGGTTACTCTGGCTGATCTGTTAGAGGCATGTGCAGTGGTGGGTTCTCAGGCTTACAACATGGAGACTTTGGCTATGGCATTACAAAAAGGGAACTGTTTTAATTGTGGGAAGCCTGGCCATTTTAAAGCCCAGTGCCGAGCCCCTGCAGGGGGAATGGCGTCAAACAAAAACAAAAATAAGGACGTCTGCCCAAAGTCGGTCTGTCTGAAATGCAAAAAAGGGTTTCATTGGGCAAATCAATGTCGCTCTGATCAGAACCAAAATTCGGGAAACTAAATTTGGGGCGTGCAGCTAGCCCCGCTCCCAAGGCTGTTACAAAGGCATCACCCACAGCTACCGGGAATGCAGGTTTGTGTTTAAAAATGTTGCACTCGATTGATGTGACTTTTCCTAATCAAGTGTACATTGAGGACACTCATTTGCATGGGCTACTGCCAGAAAAAACAGTGGGATTGGTACTTCCCAGATCATCTGCATCAAAAAAAGGGTTCTTTGTTATTCCAGGGGTTATTGATCAAGATTATAAAGGGGTTATTAAGATACAATTGTACACTGATACTCCTGCATCATTAGTGGCCGGTGAATCTATTGCCCAGTTATTATTGCTTCCATACATTCCTATGAATCCTTTAATTGGGATCCCACGAACTGGCGATTTTGGGTCCACTGAAATGGCCAGTTCTCCAGTTGCTGCAGAATTGCTAGCACTGACAAAAAATTTGACTATAGACCAACCAAAAATGACAATTGAAATTCAAGGAAAATCATTTTCTGGGCTTATAGATTCCGGAGCAGATGTCTCTGTGATACGCCAAAAGGAACGGCCAAATGAATGGGCGCTTGAGGACTCTCCGGCTGTTCATGGTGTAGGTGGTATGCAGTTTGCAAGAAGTAGTGTACATTGGTTAACGGCATTGCATAGAGCAACTGGCGAGACTTCCACAGGAAAAACTTGTAGCTTTGCATCAATTGGTAGCTGAGCAGCTACAATTAGGCCACATTGAGCCAACTTCTTGTCCGTATAACACTCCTTCATATAAAAACAAAAACGGGGGAAGTGGATGGATATGGTTTGCCTTACATACAAAACATTCTTAATATTACTTTATACACTTTAAATTTTTTAAACATGACAGGATCCCCTGCTGCTACGGCAGCCAGTAGGCATTTTGCTTCCTCTTCTTCTGCAGGAGCACCAAGACCAAAAGTTTGGTATAGGAGACTGCCAGATCCAACGTGGAAAGGACCTGTCCCGCTGATAACTTGGGGCCGAGGATACACTGCAATTGAAGATGAGGGGACAGTTGTTTGGGTTCCTGCTCGCTGTGTGCGTCCTTATCATCAGCCAAAGGGGCAAGGGGGTGGATTTGGGGGAATGGAAAAGAAACACGTTGATCCAGGACATGGAGAAGCTAGCAAACCTTCATAATAAAACTGATTGTTGAGTATGTATGCACATGCCAACTGCAGTACCTCTGGCTGAAGGCGACTGGTATAAGGGACGATGCTATGGTTGTTCGGGGACGTGGTCTAGCAGTTGGACTACAAGTAACATAAACCTTACACCTTGGAAGCCGGATCCAAGAGGTGGCGGGTATTTGCTGGACCCATAATGAGATGGTAGAGAATGACTTACTTGGGAACATATCCATTTTGTAACAAAACAATTGTTATTGGTAATGGAAGTCGGGTTTATTTGGGTGACATGAAAACAAAAAATCTTACTTACTTTGTACACAACATTTCTTATTTTGATATCACATCTTTGATAAATGAAAATGGGTGTCCATATATTCCTGCCACATGCTGTCCCATCACGAAAGAAAACCGGCTGCCTAAATGTGCAAATGGGAATAACGCACTATCGTCCACTTATTTGGCTATGTTAATGGAGTCTTTTGCAAAACTAATCTATGCGGAACCAAATAAGGTTGGTCCTCTCCTGGGAGCAAATCTATGATTGCTGTGTGGACGGATGGCCTATGATCGCATGCCAGCACGATGGAAAGGGGTCTGCACCTTTGGGAAAGCAATCCCATCTCATGTCATTTTAAAATCTTTGGGGACTGCTCATATCCGCAATGCGCATTCTGCAACAGAAGTAAACTCTGTTTTGATCCATGACTACTGGACACAAATATCAAGGGGAGTTATTCCCCCTTTAGGAGTCATGATGAACTATAGAGATTTACATCGTTTAAACAATTGGACAGTTACTATGTTTAAAGACACCATTAAAACGCTAAAGCTGCTTGAAGAAGAGCAAGGCAAAATTCTTGACTTTGTCCTGCAAACCAGATATGCGGTGGACACTATTTTGGCTGCGCAAGGGGGAGTTTGCACTGTGGTTCATACGCATTGTTGCATGTATATCTCTGATTATTCTCCAAACTTTACAGCTACTATACAGCATATGGAGCGAACCTTGAAGGAGAATCCATTACAATCAGAGGGTGAGGGACTGGACGTGTGGTCTGCACTTTGGTCCTGGTTGCCAGATGGTTCATGGATTCGTCACCTAATTGTTGGAGTGATATTATTATATTTTCTCTTTGTGTATGCTGTTGTATCCAAAGTCTTCCTGGACTTTTAGGAATGTGTCGGGTGAAGCCTACGGAAGGAGAACTGCTGTTGCAGATGGCGAAAAGCTGCCGAGGCATCCGCGATCATCAAAAAACTAAAACAGGGGAGATGTGGGAATAAACTTTGACTTGGGTATTGGGTAATGATTAGTCTAAGACCTTATACATACATGCTTGCCTAAAGGTCACTGAAATAGTGTAAGGAAATTAAAAACAAACACTAGAAACAATCAAGCAGCTCAGAAAACTGTAAACAAGTCTGTACTATATCTAATTATTGTAATCCACAATGTGACTATACTTGCTATGCTAAAATCTCAATAAAAGGGAGCACTGGAATTTGCTCTGGGCTCTCATCCCGAGAACACTTGCTTGTGTCTCATCTTTTCCATGAGAGGCCACCACAGAAGGGTACTGATGAAAAGGTAATTAAATTTTTTTATGAACATCTATTACAATTTAAATTGGAGGAGGAGCAAGTTAAAGGAACGGTGATTGCTTGGGGGAAAAATTTTGGATATGGGATTGATTTGGAAAAATGGCAAAAATTGTTGCCTCAAACTTATAAAACGACAATGTCAACTGCATATAAAGAAAATTTGTATAAGATGTTTTACAGGTGGCACCTACCCCCGACGAGACTTGCAAGAATGTTTAAGAATAAATCGGATATATGCTGGAAATGTCATCAGATACCTGGTTCATATTACCATACGTGGTGGACATGTTCAGACGCAAAGAAATATTGGACTAAAATCCACACATGGTTAGAAAAAATTATAAAACAACATATAAACTTTAAAAAAGAGATTTTTTTATTGGGAGTCATACCGGACATATACAATAAAGAACTGAAATATTTGATTGTAAATGTTTTAACAGCGGCTAAAATTGTATTTGCGAAGAACTGGAAAAATGACAAAATACCGATGCAGGAGGAAGTTATCAAAAAAATTATGGACTGTGCTGAAATGAGTAAACTAACATTTGAAATTAGAGAACAAGAAGATAAGCAATTTTATATGATATGGGATTTGTTATATCATATCCACAGTATTTCGCTACTAATCTATTCACTAATCTACTAATCTAGTCACTATGTTGAAGAATGAAATAAGATGGGTTTGGCATAACCTGTTTTTAACAAACCCATGCTGACTGCTAGTTATTACTTAACTCGTTTCTTGGCAGATCTGGTTTTTTATTATCTTTTCCAGTATCTTCTGGGCATTGATGTTAGGCTGATTGGTCTATAGTTTCCTGGGTCTGTTTTTTTTCTCTCCTTTTTTGAAGATGGAAACCACATCAGCTCTTTTCCAGTTCCCCGGTGCTCCAGGATTTTTGGAAGATATGGTGCAGTGGTTCTGAGATGACCTCTGCCTGTTCCTTTAAAACTCTGGGGTGTAATCCATCAGGCCCCAGTGATCTGTGTTCATCGAGATCAGACAGGTGTTATCTTACTATTTTGTTGCTTATTTTAACTTTTATTTCTGGTCTATTAAAATTATGTTTTTGGAGGGTTGAGCTCTAGTTTGTTTTTGCATGAAGACCGATACAAAGAATGTTAAGCAGCTCTGCTTTCTCTCTGTTGCCTGTTACTGCCTTGTTGTCTTCATTCCTTAGTGGACAGACTGCTTCCTTGATTTTTTTCTTGTTATTTATATGTTGGAAGAAACTTTTTTTATTATCTCTGACTTTTGTTGCAAGTCTTTGTTTGTTCTGAGCCTTCGCTTTTCTGACCATCTTTGCAGATTCTATGTCCTTCTTTCCATTTTTTGTACTTGTCCTTTTTTTCTTTCAATTTGCCAGAGAAATCTTTGTGCAGCCATGCTGGTTTCTTCTTGGATTTCTTGTTTTTTCCCCTCAGTTGTATTGTACTATCTGGGCTTCTATGATTGTACTTTCCAGAGTTTCTCAAGATTCTTGAGTTGTTTTTCCTTTTCCTTTCCTTCTTTGCTCTCATTTCCAGAACACTGGCTCTATCCCAGGAGTGCCCAAATGCATAAATGCCACTGCTATGTATGTCTGGCTGAATCGAGATAACGTCCAGCGGGCCCTTCACATTCCCCACTCTGCCAGACTGGGAACTTTGGCTCTGCCTCGGACACTCAAAGGCTGCCCAGAGCAAAGGATCTGCTGCTCAGCACTTAGAGCAGCAGCAACCAAAGGCTTCAGCTAGAGATGAAAGTGCCCTTTGGGGCAAGGGGTCTAACAGAGAAGGGCAGACCAATATTTCATGGCCATTCATCTCTGCAAGTATTTGGGGTTAACTGGCCACTGCCTCAGTTCTGCTCCTGGTTGCCCTTTTCCACTGCAGAGTGGATCGAAATACAGCTAGTCCTCAACTTGCAACCACAAGGGAGCCCCATTTTTTTTCTTGCTAAGTGAGACTATTAAGTGGATTTTGCCTCATTTTATGTTTTGTTATAGTTTTTAAGCGAATCACTGTTGTTAGTAACATGGTTATTAAGTGAATCTGGCCTCCCTATTGACTATTGCTTGTCAATAGGTTGCAAAAGGGGATCACGTGACCCTGGGACACTGCAACGGTCATAAGTATGAACCAGTTGCCAAAGGCTCTGAATTCTGATGCTGCAATGGTTGTGAAAAACAGTCGTCATTTCCAGTGTTGCTGTAACTTCACTCACCATTGTAAGTTGAGGACCACCTATGTCAGTCATTTGCCTTACAAATGTTGCCTTCCCAACATATTGTCTGCAAGTCCCATAGGCCCAACCAACTTTAATAGAATTTCAAATGCCTACTTTCAAATTGTACTTCCTAGACATGACTAAGTTAATCTATAAAGCCACTTTGCTTGAACATTATATCCCATTCAATAATATAGCAACTATTTATTTCAATTTATAGGACCACCTATCTCATATCATAACTCTGGGTGGCTAACAACAGTCAAAACCTAACATAATTAAGGTTCCAGTTATAGAATTCAAGATGGGAATGAATTTTTACTCCAGCACACACAGGTGTCTTTTAACTTCTCATTCAGTTATTGTTTGAACTTGCAATGGTGCTGAGCAAGTGGCAATTACCACTGGTCCTTGCTCTTGTGTTGATGGTAGCATCCCTGCGACCACGATTGCAATCCAAGGGCTCCATGTCTGATTTGCAATGACAACAGTGCAGTGTCCCAGTCATGTGACTGCCATCAGTCTTTTTCACTGGCTTCTTACAAGCAAAATCAATGGGACAACCAGGTCACAAATGGAGACCATGTGAAATCCTTGCTTAACAATCTGCAATGATTTGTTTAATGGCAATTGTATTTCCAATGCTAAAGCACAATCACGTCATGCTTTATGATGCTTAGCAGTGGAAATTCTGGTTTCAGTTATGATGGCTGAGTTTTCTTTTACTTTCTCTGAGACATGAGGAGGGTGCCCAACTTGGCACTCAGAAAAATTCACTTAGACTTCTGCTGGCCTGTAAAGAGTTCCCTTAGTGAAAAGGCAACTGAGAACTTCTTGGTCCTTGTACTTGGGACATGCATGATCTAATTTTAATGGTGGGAAGAAAGAAGGGACAGCCCTTTCACAATCTTCTCTTGTTACAGCTCACAGATGTCTGCCACCTACCAAAGACAATATATGGATACAGCTCCCTTCTACAAGTTTTTGACACAAAATCTTCATGCATTGGTTTATAATGGTGATGTGGACATGGCGTGCAACTTTTTTGGGGGTGAAAAATTCGTTGATGCTTTAAATCAGCCTGTAAGTACCTGAGGAAAATGTTTCTTTCTTCTAGACATAATAAACTGTTTTAGGAATGAAAAATTTGCAACAAATACAGGTAGTCCTCGACTTACAAGAGTTGTTTAGTGACAATTCGAAGTTACAATGGCACTGAAAAAAGTGACTTATGTTTTTCACACTTACGATTGTTGCAGCATCTCCATGGTTATGTGATCAAAATTCAGATGCTTGGCAACTGATTCATAGTGATGACGATTGCAGTGTCCCAGGGCCAGGTGATTCACTTTTTGTGACCTTCTGACAAAGTCAAAGGGGGAGTCAGATTCACTTAATGATATTACTAACTTAACAACTGTTGTGATTCAGTTAACATTATAAAAATGGGGTAGAACTCACTTAACAAATGTCTCACTTAGGGACAGAAATGTTGGGCCGAATTGTGATTGTAAGTCAAGGACTACCTGTATTGCAGACATTTGTTTTTCACATTTCTGAAATGGCTGCCTTCTCAAAAATGGGTGCTTCTCAAAGACCCTTCAATTATTCTGTTGAAGAAAGCATGCAAGAGGCTATTGGGAGACAAAGGAGAAGAGGGAACTGTTGTGGCCTGTCAGCCACTGGTCCCTCAAACAGCTGAATCAGAGGAGGCAGTGGCACGGGAGTCATCAAGGCAACCTGAGAGCTCCGATGGGGAAGGGAGTGGGGCTGGCAGAGAAACAGAGGCAGAGCCTGGGCCATCCATCAGCCCTCAGATGGAGAGACAACAGCCCCCAGGTCTGGAGGTGGCTGATGAGGAACAACAGCTGGGTCCAGTGCCTGACGCACAGAAGGCAGAAAGGAGAATAGTGGAAATCTATGGGCCAGTCCTTGGGACAAAAGAGCCACCGCTGCCAGTGAAGCCCCACCCTAGCTCTGGGGATAAAAGGCGGGGGGGGGGGGAGATGAATAGATGTGGCAGACAACTATTCATCTTCCGGCCAGATGGACTTGGTAGCCTCCAGTGAGAAACTTTTTGCCAGGGCTGCCAGTGCTTCTAATAAAGGAATCTTTGAGTTAACTTCAGAGGGGTTGTCATGTTTGGGGAACTGGGTCAGAACAGGAACATTCTGGAAATCTTCAACCTTCTGATAAATGGCCATTATCAAATATTGTGAGAAAAACCAAACCTGATAACAGTGTCTAACAAAAGTGTCTTAAGTTCCAAAATGGCAAGTAACTGTTAATTAAGCTTACTTTTTGTGGGGAGAGCCAGTTTGGTGTAGTGGTCAAGGCACTGAATTGGAAACTGGGAGACTGTGAATTCTAGTGTCACAGTTCTCCCTAAGGACTTTGGGTCAGTCGCCCTCTCAGCCCCAGAAAGAATGGAATGGTGAAATTTCACCAAGAAAACATCAGGGACATATCCAGACAGTTGCCAGCAATCAATATAGGCTCGAAAGATTGTGTACTTTCAGTGACATCACTGAGGTTTCTGTCTTCAAGTAGGACAAGACACAAAATGCAAGAAAGTACTTTTCCTGCAGGAATTGGCCAGAATGCAAGACCCCATCTGCTATGCAGCAAAGCCAAGGAGGGGAACAATTTTACTTGCTTGCTTTTGTCACCTGAAAAGGGCTCTACTATCTCAATCTCTTTTCCTATAATCTGGTCACCTGATCTATTCCTGTTCCGCTTATCATTTTTACCTATGGTTTCTATTTGTTTTTTGTAATATTAATATAAATTTGTATGTTTTATATCTCTTTTACATTTGTTGTATTATTTACTTCTTGTGTACTCCCCAGAGTAACTTGGTGAAATGGGCAGCAATATAAGTTTGATAAATAAGTAGATAAATAAGACTATTTTAAGTAGATCATGGAGAAATTTGGTTACAAGCTCTGGAAAACGATGTGGCAATTACCAGAAGCAAGCATGTATCTGACATGATCAAATCTTGCTTTATTCCTTTTTTAAGGCTAGGGAACATCTGTAATAAATTGTGGAAAATGTCATAGGCATAACTACTTTACTTTACTTTACTTTACTACTTTAGTCAATAATTTCTCAAATTATCCCACAATGTGATTGGGCTGGATATCCCAAAGGTGCTTTTTCAGGAGGCAACTGGACTTACTTGTTGTTGTTTTTTTCCTTTTGAAGACATTTTGCTTCTCATCCAAGAAGCTGCTTCAGCTTTGAAAGGATAGTGGGGAAAGGAGCTGAAAGAGCCGCTGCCAGAGCTGAAGAAGCTTTTTAGATGAGAAGTGAAACATCTTCAAAAGAAAAAAAAAAAGAAAGTCTAGTTGCCTCCTGAAAAAACACTTTTGGGACAACCCATGATCTGGATGACTAAGAATCTCTACAGACCTATGGGCTGGATGGTTAATTAACTAGGCAAACTGCAGCCAATTATGTGATCCTGGAAAAAAAGCAGCAGTTGCTCTGAAGCATCTATGATATGCTCTGAAGCATCTTTTCTCCTTTGAATGCTTTGAATTCAAATATTTAGTATTGAGAAAAGATAAGAAAATATGGTTATACAGCTACCTAAACAGATGCCATACAGATGGATAAAGCCTATTATCTCTTGTTCTATAGAGCATGATATCAAACAATGGATTTAAATTACATAAAAGTAGTTACCAGCTGAAAGTTTAAGCAGAACTTATTTAGGAGTCTGGTAACACCTTTTCTGACAAACAAATTGGCATAAACATTTGTGAGGTATGGGTGATTTCATCAGATATATATGTAGCTCACAAAAGTTTACACCTTTAATTGTTGGGAAAAATGTTATCAGACTCTTGATATTGGGTTACCATAGACTAAAAGGGACTCTACTGGATACTAGTAGTTAACAGGAAAAGCTATTTGACAGTTGAATCATTCTCCAGGGAGGCTAAAAGAAGAGGCAGAAAACAACCTTGTGAGTGTTTTCTAATAGGGAGTCATTTGTAAGAACTCCCCGAGATGTGTCCATTAGTCCAAAAAGTTGGGATCTCCAGTTCACTGGATGGTAAGCAGGTTTCTCCCTGAGCTGATCCTTCTGCCTTTCATCATACAGGTGCTTAGTGAATACCAGCCATGATATTTCAATGATCAAGTGGCTGGATTTTTTAAGGAATACCAATACCAAAACATTACATTCATCACTGTAAAGGTCAGTGGACAAATATCATCTAACAGTCGTTCTTATCAAGGCTCACATCAAAGAGGTGAAAATCTCTCTTTTCCCCTATCCATAAAAGCTAACAATTACTTTACTAAGGGGTGGATGTTGTTTTTCAAGGCACAATGGCCCTTGTGTAGTTGAAAAAAAATAATTTTCAATCTTTGGAAGGAACCTCTAAGGCAGGGGTGGGCAAACTTTTTGGCTCGGGAGCCACATTGACTTTTAAAATTTGACAGACGGGCCGGGTCAGCACAAGATTTTTGGGGAATTGCCCCTTCTTCTCCTCCTTCCCCTCCCTTCGGAGGCCCCGAGTCAGGAGTTGCTACCGCTGGCGCGGCTCCGCGCAGCTCCAGTCCCGCGTTGCCTCAGGAAGGGAAAGGCAAAAAGGAAGAGCCGTGGCGGTGCTTTGCAACGGCAGCAGCGGCACCGGAGGCTCAGGCTCAGCGGCTCCTGGTTTTGCCTTTCCCTTCCCAAGGCAATGCGGGACTGGAGCCGCGTGGAGCTGCGCCGGTGGTAGCAACTCCTGACAGCCCCAGCCGGACACCTGAGCAGAGCCCGGGCAGAACTGCCTGTTGCTGCTGCGGGCGTCTGGCTGCCCAAGTAAAGAACTGCACCAGCTCAGGGCAACTGTGAGGAGCAAGAGGGGAAGCCAAGGTGCTCATTTCATAGCAGTCAACTTCGCTCTCTTTTGCTCCAGTTAGGTGCGCCCGGCATGCACAAGGAGCATGAAGGGAGGCAAACACTGCATGGATGCATTTTAAAAGTCAGAGAACTTTGCCCAAGGCTTCTCGTTTATTCAGGGGCTACACCTCTCCCAATGATGAGCTGGTGGTGATCTAACAAAACATCTTCCAGCTCTTAAAGATTGACTTTAAGAGCGCCCCAAGAAGCCAAGAACGAGAACAAAAGTAGAGGCGGCAGGGGCAACAAGGGCATGTGATGGGTCCCTCCACGGTCCCCTCCCAGGTGACAGCCAGGGCTTTGGCACCTACGTTTTTCCTGAGAGGTGTGGCGTCTGCCTCCCTTCATACTCCTTGTGGAGGGACACACATGCCCCATCACCCCTGCCGCCACTACGTTTGCTCGGCTTCTTCCATGGGGGCACTCTTAAAGTCGACCTTTAAGTGGTCCCGGAACATCCGCCCACCTGCCCGGCACCCGCCCTCCCAGAGCACGCTTTCTTCCTTCTCCTGGAGAACGTGCCTCTTCCAGCCCGGCCTGCCAGCAGGTGACCACATGTCCTGGGGCTTGTCGTGAGATGCCTGCAGCATGCTCTGTTCTATGTGTCAGGCCCAGCAAGTCCGAGCAGCCGGTGCATAGAACAGGGTGGTGCCGGACATTGGAGAAGCGGAGCAAAGCCAGAGATTAGTAGCTGCCCCTTTCGGTGCAGAAAGTTTCCGCCAACCAGCTGGCTGGTCTCCTCCTCCTCAGCCATACAGAACAAACAGGCAGAGGAGGAGGAGAGCAGCTGGCCAGTTGGGGGAGGCTTCTTGTGCTACGAAAGAGGCCGTTAATGATCCCTGGCTCCGCTCTGCTTCTCCAACAGCTGGTCTCCCCCTTCTTCTGCCTGTTTGTTCTGTATGGCTGAGAAGGAGGAGACCAGCCAAGAAGCGCGCTGCCAGGTGGGGGCCACGCGGTGCAGGGCAATATGCCACTGCCCAGCCCTGGCGAGGGAAAGCAGTGGGCGTTCCCTGGGCGGCGGCCTCGGCCCTGCCACCAGGGAAGCAGCTGCCCAGCTCCGTGTTGTGTGTGGGATTTTTTGGTGCACGGCATGGGGTCTCTTTTGGCTGGCCCTGATTTTTTTTCAGAGGGGATTTTTTTTTTTCAGAGGCGGGCCGTATTAAAATGACCAACGGGCCGGATGTGGCCCGCGGGCCGTAGTTTGCCCACCCCTGCTCTATGGCAAAGTGGAGATGCTTTGACTCTCCCACTATTACTGAATACTTACTTGTTATAGTTTGCCGCCTCCCACCTCAGCTTTATGAAAGAACTTGTGGAAAACAGCTCCAGCACTGATCGCCAGAAACAAAGCAACAGGCTGAGTTTTCACACTACACTACACCATAATAGCAATAGCTCTTATACTTATATACCGCTTCAGTGCTTTGCAATCCTCTCTAAGCCATTTACAATCAGCATATTGCCTCCAAGAATCTGGGTCCTCATTTTACCCACATCGGAAGGCTGGAAGGCAGAGTCAGCCTTGAGCTGGCAAGACTAGAAACTGCCAGTAGCAGGCAGAATTAGTGTAATGCTGCATTCTATTGCATCTTATTTGGTTCCAACATTGTGGAATGTGTGAAACAAGGTATTTCGTTCTAGGAATCAATTACAATAACATACAGGTAGTCCGCAACTCACAACAGTTCATTTAGTGATGTGTAAAGTCACAATGGTTCTGAAAAAAGTGACTTATGATCATTTCTTACACTTACGAATGTTGCAGCATCCCATGGTCATGATCAAAATTTGGCTGCTTAGCAACAGACTCATATTTATGACAGTCACAGTGCCCTGAGGTCACTTTTGTGATCTTCGGATAAGCCAAGTTAAAGAGGAAGCCAGATTCAGTTAAAACTGTTACTAATGTAACTGCAGTGATTTGCTTAACAACCATGGCAAAAATTGTCCTAAAATAGGGCAAAATTCACAAAGCAACGAATTTTGGGCTCCACTGTAGTCGTAAATCGAGAACTATCTCTATGGGGGAGAAGAAATCCTCGAGTTATGACAATTGGGACCGGGTTGCCATCCCTTAGCCATGTGGTTGTAAAGCGTGACATCAGATGACCTTACTGCTTAACGACCCCCCCCCCCCCCGACTCTGTCCGTGGGAGGCGCCCCTGGTCGCAAGGGCAAGCTGGCCTCTTTCCTCCTGCCTCATCGGCTCGGCCTTTCTCGCCTCCTTCTCCGCAGGGCGCTGGTGCCGCAGTACAAGCCCGGACCGGCCCTGGGGATGTTCCGCCGCTTCCTCGCGCCACCCAGTCACGCCTGAGCCGCTCGCCGGAAGGCGCCCCTGTAGCTGCCCCCCGCCAGTCAATAAAAGGCCCCGCCTGACCTCGCTGTCTCATGTCGTCACTCCGGTCGCCCCGCCCAAGTCGCCGAAACCAGGCGCCCTTTCTAAAGACCCCAGCCTCTCGTCCCACCTCTGCCCGTTGCGCACGCGCATCTCCTCTCGCGACTGACGCTACCGCTTACCAGCGTCGCGCTGCGATTGGCCTCGCCTGGCTCGATACTTAAACTATCCAATCGCAGTTGTACAAGGTCTTCTGAGTCTCCGCAAGGTCTTCTGAGTTTAATCGTCCCCGCCCATTTCCCATCTCCGTCAACTTCATGAGGGCATTTTTGCGGCCCTCCGTCGACGAGAGTGCAAAGGCGACATCGGGGTGTCCTTCTAGGGATTGGGTAGAAAACTGGAGGCGGACTCGAGGACCAGCTGGGACGGATCTCTGATTGGTCAAAGTTATTTCTGCGCAGGCGGATTGAGCCTCAGGTCCAGGTCCCGCCTCCTTGCTTTGCGTCCTGCGCGGAGGAAGACGGGAAGAGAAAGGCCGCGACGTGAGCGCGCGGCCCCGGTCGCCATTTTGTTTGGGGGACCAGCTCGAGAGCTGACTAGGGAGAACGCGAGCGGCTAGTCCGGCGCCTGGTCTGGCCCGAGACCTCTCGCCCCGAGCCACACGAGGTGAGCTCCGCGCCCGCGCCCCAGGCTGGAAAGCGACGGAATTTCCAACGCGCCGGGGAGGGGAGCAGTCTGCCGGCCATTCCGGACGCTTCTCCCGACGCAGCTGAGTGGGAAGGCCTTTGCGGCGGTCCTTCTTTCGGATCCCGGGCGACTGCCGGGAGGTCGGAAGTCCCCCGTGGCGGTGACGGACCAGGCACAGCTCCCCGCGAAGCTTTCCGGGCCGCCGCTGCCCTTCTCTTGGACACACGTGGCGGTCCGGGGCTCTCGGGGGCCGCTGCTGCTGCCTCAGGCCCGAGCGTGCCTGGAGCGGTTGGGCGGACGCGGCTGGCGGGCTCGCTTTCTCGGCGGGACAGGGATTCCTCCTCCCGGGCGGTTCCTGCAGGACTCCAGGAGGAAGATGTACCGTGAAATTCAGCCCTTGGCCGCGTCAGTCAGAGCTCCTCGTTCCCTACCATTATGGGTGCCCAAGGCGCGTTTTTCTTCCCGGGGGTGGGTGGGTGGAATATTGAGCTCGCCGAAGAACTTCGGCAAGTGGCGATTGAAGACCTGGTGCCCGTGAACTTGCCAGGTTGTAAGACAAACGGCAGGACTAAAAAGAAACGGTACCAGTCTCGGCCCTGCAACTGCTGCTAATTTTCTTGATTGAACGAGATCTCTGTTGTAGGATTCTAGCCTACAGAATAGTTTTTAATCTAGAGTTTATGGAAATGGATAAGAGAGCCAGTTTGGTCTAGTGGTTACATTAGAAAGCAAGAGAGACCCCGAGTTCCATTCCCGCGTTTGCCATGAAAGCCAAATGGGTGAATTTGGGCAAGTCACAGCCCAACTCTCACCCCGAGCCATATTGTGGGGGAAATAGGAGGAAGGTATGTTGGATATTTTTCTGCCTTATTTGTAAAATCAATAAATGCAGGATATAAGTAAGAAAAATAAGCTGCAATTGGGAAGCTGCTGATTCAGATCTGGGCTCTGCTATAATTTCTTTGGTAATAAGTCTTGCAGTTTTATCTGTAAATATGGTAGAAGCATTTGTATCATTCGTTTTAATATCTTTTGTCCCATCTATCATGGTTTGTAACTTAAATCCTATTTTTTCAATAAAGGATACGTGATTGTCATATGGATTGTCAGTAATGAGTTCAGTTACTCTATAATGCTCTCTAGCGCTACCTAGTTAATTGGGCCCATAGAATTGGCTTGTTTCTTCCTGTTAGTTTTGCCTGTAGAGGTCATCCTGAAGGGACAGCTCTTCTGTTAGATTCCAACTTGTTTCTTAATGAAACTGTTGGGAGATTTGTGTGGAACTTAGGGACGAGGTGCCTCTTAACTATGATTATGACAACTAATCTTGCTGTCCAATTGTAAGGATTTTAGACTAAATTCAGCAATGGACTACACAAGTTATAATTAGAGACGGGTAAGCTAAAAGTTGTGTAGATAGTTGGGAAACCAAGCTTAATAATTGTGATTTGGCTTAGTCTGTATGGTGTCACACTTCCTCTGAGCAAGTAGATCCACACTCTAGGAATGTACTATTACTAACTTTGCTAGATTTCTAGGTACTGAGAAGGAATGCATTTTCGCTACTTTGTTTAATGTTTTAGGTTTCACTACCTCTGGCAACAGTTGCACATTCCTTAGTTGCAATAGGGTTAGACTGCTGAAATATACTCTGCACAGAGAGATATTTCCATAGTTTCCGAAGTTCATTTGGTGCTATGCTTCAATGTAGGACTTGGCTTCTAGCGAATAGTGCACATTAGAATACCTGACATTATGAATGTAGACATATATAGGTATCATGATAGAATTAGAGTGAACATTTTTGCTGCAGTGTTACATTTCCTTGTAATTTTTATTGTAAATGCTTAATCCAGCATCTTTACATCAACACTGCTGTGTAATTGATATTCCTATTATAATTTTAGCCCAATCCCTTTCTTTGTTAGGTATTTGGCATCAATAAAATGTAGTTATCAAGAGCAGGTAACTCAAATAATCTCATAGGAAGATTGTCTGAGATTCATAATCTTTCGGTTATTTTTTGTGATATCATTTGCGGCAGACCAACCTAATTGTGTGATATGAAGATTGGGTGGTGGTGGTCATGATGAAGATGATTAAAAATTATGGATAATTTTTGGGCCTTCTTTTTGAGCAGAATGGTTGGACTAGAAGACCTCCCTTCCAGCTTTGTTATTCTGTGGGGCTCAGATTTTTTCTTTTATGGACAGCAACTTAGCATCATTAGTGTTTTTTTGTTCATCTGTTCAGTTTGAAAGTAGGCTTAGACTATTTTATGTGGAATTTCTCTGTTCTGAATGTGCCATTTATCAATATTTATATGAAGCCATGAGATCTTCTAAAACATCAGTATCTTGGGTTTTTGAACAGGACTAAGGATTAGTAGCATCTTTTTCAATGTCCTGATATGTTTTGAATACAAAATATCTCATTTGAATCCCTAGCAGCTACAGTTGGAAAAATTATTTTCTTAAAGCCCTGGAAAGCAGCTGCTAGTTAACATAGACCAAGCTAAATGTCCAGAGTCCAAATCAACATAAGGAACATTCTGTGTGTTCCCTTGAGTTTTTAGAAGAAGCAGTTCCCTCGTATCAATGAAAGCTGCTCTTTGAAAAAATGTTGCTGAATGTTTCATCGTGGTATTTCTAAGCATGTTGAATAATTCTAGTTCTTTATGCTTTCTCCCAATTAAGATAATACTGAACTGAAATTTCTACAAACATGAAAGCAACTAAGTTTAATATATGTAGTTAGGCAATTGTTAATTTTGGTTTGTAATATTCTGTGACTATTACAGTTGCCAGGGTTTTAAGAGCCTTTATTCTTTTTGTGAAATGATACCACTGTTGAATAATAAGAATAAGCTGTGGATGTTTTGTTACTTTGGAAAGAAGGAAGGAAATGGAAAAAAATTTGTATATGTTAGAGATCATAAAGATAGGAGTGTAAGCCTAAGCATGAGGAGGAGAATCTGAATAGATTTTTTTCTGGTTCATATTTTCTGTTTGAAGGTCTTTCATAATTAACCTTATACCTTCACTTCTCTGCATATATTCATAAATCCTCCTCATAATATAATACCTCAGGGTATTAAGAACAAGGACGACTAAATTTAAGAACAGTTTTTATCCAAGTGCAGTTTTGAGTTTGAATGCAGGGTCATAAGATTTTGTGGAATTTAATGGCTGAGAGTAATGGGGTATTTATATTTTTAAATTGTATAGAGATTATTGTATGGTCTGTTGTGTTTAATTTTATTTTTCTTTCAATGGTGTTGCCAGTTTTACTTGTGGAAGAGCACCTCATTTCGTTGCACCCGCTTGCGAGTGTAATGACAAATAAATTCTTATGTCTTATGTCTTATGTCATAAAAGCAGACCACCTTATACACTTTACCATTCTCTTAGTTTCATAAATACACACTGTAGCTATCTTTCACATTATTTGGTAATTCTCTTCACATTTATTTGCTATTCAAGCCACAATCTTCCATATGCCATGCTGTTACTAGATAAAGTCTTAAAATGGTAAGAGAAAGTTTGTGAATCTTTGAAATCTATAATCTTCCGGTACTACAGTGAGATCAGAATTCAATTTAAGTCTTATTAATAGATAAAGAGTTCTGATGGAACAAATAACATAGAAAACAGTTTTCTATGATACCCTTTATAGCACAGGTGTCAAACTCGAGATGTCACGTGACGTATCTGGACTTTTCCCCACTTTGCTAAACAGCATGGCCGTGGCCAGCATGTGATGCATCTATCTGCCATGCATCTGCCAGCCCTGCTTTACAGGTAGTCCTTGATTTACAACCATAATTGACCCCAACATTTCTGTTGCTAAGTGAGACAGCTGAGTGAATTTTGCCTCATTTTATAACCTTTCTTGCTGCAGTTGTTAAGTGAATCACTGCAACTGTTAAGTTAGAATCATGGTAAGTGAATTTGGGTTGTAAGCAACTGAGTTTTGATCACATGACCATGTGGATGCTGCAACGATTATAAATGTGAAAAATGCTCATGTTACTTTTTTCAGTGCTGTTGTAACTTTGAATAGTCATTAAATGAACTGTTGTAAGTCAAGGACTACTTCTATTGAACATGTTCCATTTGTTGGAAAAAGTATATGAAACATTATATTTAGCAACTGGTAGCACCTCCTTTTAGCAACAGTGAGTTTAACCGACAATGAGTTTAACAGTGAGTTTAACATTTTTCCCATACATTGGCTTGGAAGTACTTGACCCTTCTTTAACAGAATTAGTCTGGCTCTTACTTTAGGGCTATCTTGTTGAAGATGCTAACAATTTATGCCCATTATTAAATTTGTTTCCAGTATTAATTGTATGTGTGCATTACTAATATTAAATCATAGGGCTGGAATAGACCTTGGAGGTCCTCTAGTCCAACCCCTTGCCCCAAACTAATGGTTAATATACTATCCCAGACAAATGGTTATCCAATCTTTTCTTGAAAACCTCCAGTGATGGAATACCCCTGCATAGGAGTTAAGCTGCTCTATTGCTTAATCATTCTTACAGTCAGGAAATTCCTCCTTCTTTCCAAGTTGAATCTTCCTGTTGACGAGTTTCCACCCATTGCTTTTTATCCTGCACTCAGATGCTATGGAGAATAAATGGACACCCTCTTCCCTGCATGACACATCTAGCCCATGGGCTGCAAGTTTGACACCCCTGCCTTAGCCAATCATTTTGGCAGCTGCAACACATTGCTGGCTCATACTTAAGTGGGGGTCCACTAGGACTCCTGTATCCTTTCATAGTTACACCTGTTGAGCAAGGTGCCTCCTATACCTGTTTTTCCTGTCTAGCTGCAGGACTTACTTTTCTCA
The DNA here is from genome assembly GCF_049901715.1 of Pseudonaja textilis. Taxonomy (NCBI): domain Eukaryota; kingdom Metazoa; phylum Chordata; class Lepidosauria; order Squamata; family Elapidae; genus Pseudonaja; species Pseudonaja textilis. The sequence goes on from NC_142000.1 coordinate 64,104, forward strand.
TCACTGAACTGCATCTTGTAGGATAGGGCCTGATACTCAAGCCTGACAAGGTCCTTCTGAATCTTGAGTCTATCTTTCAGAGTGTTCTCCGTTTCCCCCATCTTGATGTCATTTGCACATTTGCTGAGTTTCCCTTCTATCCCCTCACCTAGATCAATACGTAGATGTTGAAGAGTACTGGGCCCAAGACCAAACCTTTAGGTAGCCCACTGGATGCTTCTCTCCATGTAGATGTGGCTCCATTGAGGATCCGCTGAGTGTGGTTGGACAGCCAATTGTGAATCCATCTGGTAGTGAGACACTATTCCACATTGTTCTATCTTACCAAGAAGTTGGCTGGGGTCTACTTTGTCAAATGTCTTACTGAAGTCCAAGTATACTCCATCCACAGCATTTCCCTGATGCAATAATTTAGTCATTTTATCAAATAAGGCAGTTAAGTTTATCTGGCATGTTCTGTTTTTAACAAGCCCATCATGGCTTCTAGTAATCATCTTGTTTGTTTCTAGATGATCACAAATCCGCTCTTTGCCTTTTCCAGGATTTTCTCAGAAAACTAATTAGTTTTCTGGATCCACTTTTTATCTTTTGAAGATTACAGCCACATCATCTCTTTTCCACTCTTCTGGTAGTTCCCTTATGCTCCAGCTACTGGTTTTAGAACATTCTGCCCCATATGCCCAAACACATATCCAAAGTATTACTTCAAAACACATATCCAAAGTATTATTTCAAATACTCTTATACTATTCTCTGCAAATTTTAGGGCTTTTGTGCAAGCTTTGTGCCTTTAATCCTTTCTTGAAGTGCTGAAAGTTATTTATTTCATAAAGCTTATAGCATCAAGGAAAACAAATAATTAAATCTAGAATGATATCAAACCCCCAAAATATCTACATAAAATTCCAAATAAAGTCCAGGCTGGACAGTTGCATAGAGTCAGCTGGGACCAAAATAACTGTCCAAAGTTTCAGCAAGGAGGGGTTGCCTGTACTTAGGGAGAAAATATTACAAAAGTGGAACTATTAACTGAGAAGTCTGCCATGGATCTTTTGAGAGGGAACTGCCAGCATGTCCAATTTTTATGGACAGATTTGGTTCTGGCAAGGCTTTACCAGATTTATCTTAGTGTTGAACTGAGGTAATGACTAGCAGTTTGAACTGGGTCTTAGAAATGACTTCACTAGATAGGTAGTCCTCATTTAATGATAACAGTTGGAACAGGCAACTCCATCATTAAGCAATGCGGTTGTTTTGTAAGACATAACTTGCAATAGACTTAAGATCTCACTTTCATTGTGGTCATTAAGTGAGACACCATGTGACTGCAACTTGAGATTATACAGCCAGATGCTGCATTAATTCTGCTTATCGGAAACTGATTCTGAAGCACAAAAATGGCAGTTGTGATTGTGGAAGTCTCCAATGATCCTAAGAGGAAGGACTGGTTTTAAAGTTACTTTTTCAGTGCTGTCATAACCTTGAATGGTTGATAAATAGCAGTTGTTAAATGAGGACTACTGGTAGATGTAATTCTATATTGGTGAGCTACTTTGCCAGTAGTCAAGCTGCTGCAAGACTGCCCCACATACAATACATTTCAGTAGTCTAATAGAGTAGTGATAATGCCCTATGCTAGTGGTCTGCAACCTTAAACACTCAAAGAGCCATTTGGACTCGTTCCCCAAAGAAAAGAAAACCCCGGTAGTCAATAATTTAACAACCAGTGTGGCCAACTTGATGTCACTCACTCCCACACAGCCACCTCCTGCTCTGGAATATGGAGTGAGTCTCCATCCCCCGCTATTACCCTTACCTTCTCAGGCCAGGCGAGGAGTGACAGGGAGGGGTGGGGCCAGCCAGTGGTGGGGTCAGCCGACAGGGGGCCACAGCAGAGGGCTGAAAGACCTGCATGTGGCTTCAGAGGTTGCAGAACCTTGCCCTATGCTGTGTGATTCACTGTAGCAAAATCCTCCCACTCCTGGTACTGTTAAGTGTCAAAAGCAGGACATCAGCCAAAGCCTTCCTGGCCATGAAGCATATAAGTAACCAATAAAGGAGAATATTTGTAGCTCAGAGTTGAAATGAAGATCCTTGGTGCTCTGTTGAGCTTGGTTGTTTTCTTGCCGACATTTGATTACCTGAACTAGGTAACATCAGTAATAGACTAGACTAGCACTGATGATGTTACCCAGTTTGGGTAATGAAATGTCTGCAAGAAAACAACCAAGCTCAGAGACTACCAGGAACCTCTCAAAAATATAAGTCCAGGGAAATCACACATTATTTTGTAGGTAGTGTTGCCGTTCAAGAAACACCACTGGAAAAAAGAGAATCTTGATCGAATTCACTGTTTTCTCATATCTAGACCTTTGCAACTTCTAGGCTGGAACAGGACTTCAATACCATCACCAGTCTAGCAACCTATCCCCTTCATTGCAGAGCCCAGGTCAAAAAGAATCCCAGGTACTAAACAAGATTGTGCCCCAATCATCCTTCTGGATCCTATTGGGGAACCCAGGTGACTTTCATTGAAATGTGCTGTGTAGAGGTTGTGGGTGTTGGTTGTTTCCAAACAAAACAGGAAATTCACTATCCAAAACGTTTGATGGAATAGTAATTTGTTGCAATTGAAATGCAAAACAGAAGAAATAATGCTGTTCACTATTACAGAAATTATAGAATTCATTATAGAAATAATGAAGTGGGAGAAGTGATGTCTAGAGCAGGGGTCGCCAACCTTTTGGACCTCAGGGACCACTAAATTCATAATTCTCAATCGAGCTTCTCCGAGCATCCAGAGAGTGGGAGGTGCTCTAGTCTTCACCAATTGCAGGCTGAGCTATAATTGAGGAATGCTCCTCCTCCACCATGTGTCTCCTCCATGCGTTCCCCAGTTTTTAGCTCAGCCTTGCAAGAGACAGGCAGCTATAGACCATTCTCCTTGGCCGATTCAGGAATTCTATTCATTTTCAGGTTTGATCGTTGCTTTTTGTTCTTTCCTTGGTCCCTGTGCTTTTAGGTGTTAGTTTGTGGGTAAAGGAGCGAAGTTTCGCCCCTCAGGGGGGAGATAGAGGGGTTTTAGAGCCTTTGCTCCCCCCACCCCCCCTTCCCTCTTTCCTGTCGTTTCAAGCCGTTCCTGTTTTTAAGCAGCGGCTTGCGATCGCGCTCTCCTTAGCACGTGTTGTGTCTTCCCCCCACGAACGCCTTCTCCTAGCCCTCGTTTTCAATTCAGTCCTTTTGGCTGATTGGTTTTTTTCTTAGGGGCTATTCCGTCTCTGAGCCTTGCGTCCAGCCCGGTGGCCATTTTTAGGCGCGCCTCGTGGTGGGGGCCATTTTGCCTTTCTCAAAAAAGGCATCGAAGTGATTTAAATTGCTGCGACGTTGGTAGGGCCCCTTAGCAGGTCCTACAGGCCTGTGGGAGCTTTTATTCAGAAGTGGTATTGTGGCTCTGTGCCCTGTTGCCCCATTCTAATAGTTGGCATTCCGCAGCCTGCTCAGAGGCGAAGACAGGCACTTACTTCCCAGGTTGTTGGGAGGCTGCCTCAGAGGCCTTTACAGATTTTTTTCCTGGAATATTTTTTCGTGTTTTAAGTTTGGCCTCAGCGTTCATTTGGTTAAATTGGTTATTTAGAGATAGTTTTTTTCATCTTAATTTTTCTCCATTTCAAAAAACATTTACATTTTATTAATAATTTAGTTCCTTTTTTTGGTCATATGGTGCAGTTTATTGTATATCCTTTGGGGTGTTTTTTCTTTTAAATAAATCAATCTATCTATCTATCTATCTATCTAAAAAATTTTCCAAAAGGGGGACGTGGCTCAACTATAGGATACCCGGCTCCCATTGTGGACCGCATTCCTAGGCGTGCCAACCGCCTTCATATTTAATATACCTTGTTTCTACCTTTGTTTGTAATGGCAGAGGAAAATCCCAGAGGGCCTTCCCTAAAGGCTAAGTCTAAAACTCACCATCTGCGCAAAAGGGCCAAGGAACCTTCTGCAGCCTCTGAAAGGGACGCCCTAAGGCGCCACAGAGCTCTGGAAAATAGTTCTGATGCTTGGGTTAAAGATACGGTCCAATTTGGTTTCTCCCTTCAGTTCCGAGTCCTTCCACCCGAACACTTCATGGTTTCTCCCATTTCCAGGGATCTTACCAAGCGCTCTCTCTTAGAGACTGCCATTAAACATCTGTTGGATATTAAGGCCATACAGCCTGTGCCACCTTCACAACAAGGAGAGGGATTCTATTCCCTCCTCTTTCTAGTCCCTAAGCACTCTGGGGGTTGGAGGCCCATTTTGGATTTAAAGAGGCTCAATCGTTACATTGTTCGTCATAAATTCAAGATACATACCCTTCAGTCCATCCTGCAGGGCACCAGGGAAGGAGACTGGCTCACTTCCATTGACCTCTCAGAGGCGTATCTTCATATACCCATTCACCCTTGTTTTTCTAGATTTATGAGATTTTATTACAATGGCTGTCATTATCAATATGTAGCCCTTCCCTTTGGGTTAGCTTCAGCCCCCAGGACCTTCACCAAGGTTTTGGCAGCCTTAGCTGCTCACCTCAGGCAACACCCTGTCCGTATTTACTGCTATCTTGATGACATTCTCATTCTTTCTCCAACCCAACGCCAAGCTGAGAGGGACACCAGAACCACTCTTTCAGTGCCTCAGGATCATGGTTTCCTTGTAAATTGGGAAAAGAGCCAGCTTACCCCTTCTACTCGAATAGTTCATTTAGGGGTGGTGATTGATTCAGTTGAGAGGAAAGTTTTCCTTTCCCCGGAAAGGTTTGCTAGCATTCAAAAGTCGATTAAGGCCATCAGGCGGGCCAAGAAAGCTACATTGCTGGACCTATCTAAATTACTTGGGAAAATGATCTCATGTATATCCATTGTTCCCTGGGCCCGATTTCATTCCAGGTCCCTTCAATGGTTCCTGCTACCTTATCAATGCTCAAGAAGGAGCAATTCAAGATTCGTGGTAAGGATCCCTCCAAAGGTTCACACCTCACTACTCTGGTGGACCAGGCCCACTACCAACAAAGGACATCCGTTCAAGGAACCCCAGAGGGTCACCCTCACAACAGACACCAGCCTAACAGGTTGGGGAGCCCACCTTCATTCGCTGTCAGCTCAAGGTACCTGGTCAGTAACCGAACACTCTTGCAGCATAAATTGGTTAGTGAATACGCATGGTAAGGTGAGTTGGTATGCCACAGGGTTGATAACCGCCTCAATCGGGAATGAACCGATGAAATGATGGTCCAATTTCCTAATTGGGCGATCGATCTGAAGGTGTTTCGTGGACAACCACACCTTGTCACCCACAGCTAACGGAGACGGTGCTCGACGTGACCGGTCTGCAAACCATTTATAGTCCTGTTTCGCTTGTTCAAGTTGTTGCCTTACTAAACGGTGGACCGCTTGTAGTTCCTCCAGAAAATTTTGTGTCTCAGGAACCGGTGAATCCATCCAAGTTAATGGGAAGAAGCGCCGACGAGAACCTACATTCGCGAAAAATGGCGTTACCCGAGTGGAGGTGTGCTTCGAGTTATTAAAAGCGAATTCTGCCAATGGGAGGTATTGTGCCCAATCGCTTTGTCGCTGATTAACAAAACACCTCAAATATTGGGTAAGAATGCCAATCACCTTCTCAGTCCCGCCATCAGTTTCCGGATGGTGCGCTGATGCTAAGCACACCTGAACTTGTAGCGCTGCCATTAACTGTTTCCAAAACTGTGCAGTAAACTGAACCCCATGATCAGAAGCCACTCTATCTGGCAGTCCATGCAGACGAAAGATATGCTGTAAAAATAGCTGAGCCGTAATGCGGGACGAAGGTAATCTCCGACAGGGAATGAAATGAGCCATTTTAGTCATCATATCAACTACCACGAGCACCGTCGTGAAGCCCAACGAGGATGGTAAATGCGTGAGAAAGTCCATGGAGATCGCTCCCCATGGTCTGCCCGGAGTCGGCAATGGTTGGAGGAGTCCAGGGGGCGCACCCGACACCGCTTTCGCTTGCCTACACTGGACGGAAGAAGCGACGTAAGAGAACACATCGTGACGAACCCGAGGCCACCAAAAAGTCTGGGTGACCAAATGCAAGGTTTTATAAAATGCAAAATGGCCAGCAGCGGGGTTATCATGACACGCATCCAATCATTGCGCCTCTCGTATGCGAGCCCGCAAGTCTACTGGATCTTGCAGTACGGCCAAGGATTCTGGTGGTAACACCGTTCGTAGAGGAAGAGGATCCTCGGGCCCGATATACTCGGGCTTCCGAGACAACACGTCTGCCCTCCGATTCTGTCCACTCGGAACATAAGTAATGGAGAAATTGAACCTGGCAAAAAACAACAACCACTGAATCTGGCGTTGGTTCAATTTCTTAGCTGTGGTCAAATGTTCCAAGTTTCGGTGATCTGTCCGAACCTCTACCTTGTGCCGAGCCCCCTCTAAATGATGTCTCCAGGTCTCAAAAGCAGCCTTAATGGCCAACAACTCCTTTTCCCAGATGGTGTAGTTGCACTTTGAAGCTGTGAGCTTCCTAGAATAGTATGCGCATGGGAAAAGAGGCGCGCCATTCTTTGAAGCTTGTAACAGTACTGCTCCGATAGCGACATTAGAGGCATCGGTCTCGACCACAAATGGACGATTCAGATCAGGATGCCTCAATATCGGCTCGGCTACAAACGCTTTCTTTAAAATGTTAAAAGCCAGTTGTTGCGGGCCCCCCCCCCCCACAAACGGGACCTTCTTATGGAGGAGCTGAGCTATAGGGTCCATTACTTTAGCAAAGTCCGGAATAAAAGTCCGATAGTAGTTGGCGAATCCCAAAAGACGTTGAATGTCCTTGACTCAACGAGGGGCTTCCCAACTACACAATGCCTCAACCTTTTTAGGGTCCATAGCAATGCCCTCGGGAGAAATGATGTGCCCTAAAAACTCTATCGACAACTGAAAAAAGAAACACTTCAACAGTTTTGCATAGAGTTTATGCTCCCGAAGACGCTGAAGCACTTGACAAAACTGCTGAAGGTGGTGATCTCTGGACCGAGAGTAGATTAAAATATCAGCCAGATACACCACGACAAACCTATCCAGCATGTCCCGAAAAATGTCATTCATCAAATGCTGGAATAAAGCGAGAGCGTTGGTTAGACCAAATAGCACGACGGTGTACTCAAAATGACCATAACGAGTGCCAAACGCCATCTTCCACTCATCCCCCTTGCGCATCCGAACCAGGTTGTAGGCCCCATGCAGATCGAGTTTAGTGAAGATAGTAGCCTCCCGTAACCGCTCTATCAATTCTGAAATGAGCGGCAAGGGTTAGCTATTCCTCACAGTGATAGAGTTTAGTCATCGAAAATCACAGCAGAGACGAAGTTCTCCCGACTTCTTAACAAAAAGAACGGGAGCCGAAAGAGGGGACGACGAGGGTAGAATAAATCCCCGAGCTAAGTTTTTATCCAAAAACTCTGGGAGTGCAACCAACTCGGGCTCCGACATGGAGTATAATCTCCCCTTTGGCAATGGAGCGTCCGGTATCAGGTCCATGGGACAATCATAAGCACGATGTGGGGGTAATCGGTCTGCCTCCTGTTCGCTGAAAACATCGGAGAAGTCCGAGAGCTCCGAAGGAATTGAGACAGCAGGAGCGACGATATCTTGGCCAGCGCAAACATGCCTCAGGTGGTCCACACATTGTAGGCTTGGAAAAGAAATGGCGTTCTGCGACCAAGCCACCAACGGAACGTGCAAACGCAACCAGGACATTCCGAGCACCAAAGGGAGATGGAGGTTCGAGGTGACATAAAAACTTATCGCCTCCTCATGATCCCCAATAAGCATACGCACTGGCTGAGTAGCGCAGCGAATGGGTCCCGACTTGAGTTCACGCCCATCTACGGTTTCCACCTTAATGGGTGTATTCACAGGAATCAAAGAAATTCCAAAATGTTTAACAAAAGCACAGTCCATAAAACTGGTTGTAGCCCCTAAATCCACCAGTGCAACGGCAGGAATTCCTTCTGGGACTGTAAAAAGATACGAGTGTCCAAAAGTAAGTGCCGAGGAGGACCAGGATTTACTTCGGCAATTTGGGATGGGGGTGTAAGATGTGCCCGACCTAAGGTTTCCCTGAGGTCGGGCCTACCCTGTTTCCCGACAGACCAGGAGTGGTTTCAGGCACAGGTCTGCTAGTCCTTCTCCGAGTGCAGGAATTTGCAAAATGTCCCGGACCCCTGCAATAAAGGCACAAGCCTTCCTGGAACCTTCTCGAACGTTCTCGCACTGTTAAGCAAGGGCGGAGTGCGCCTAACTCCATCGGCTCCTCAGCATTAACCATGGGTTGGAAAACGCTCGGCGGCATGGGTTGTGCACGAGAAAACGAAGATGGTTCCATAACGAGCCGTTTGCGTCCACGTTGCTGTAAACGAGCTTCAATTCGTAAGCACTGAACTATCAAAGCATCCAAAGTTAAAGCCCGCTCTGCATGGACCAGCTCATCCTTGATGGTATCAGACAAGCCTTCCTGGAATGCAGCCATATGAGCCGGTTCATTCCAGTTAGAGTCCATACACAGCAAACGAAATTCTGCAACGTATTCCTGTAGGGAACGTTTCCCCTGATTAATGTCCCGTAACCGTCTGTCCACAGTTTGTATCTTAATTGGGTTCTCAAACATCACTCTCATTAGTTGGAGAAAACCCTGGAAATTGTTCAACAACGGGCTATCTTGAACTAACAAGGTATGTCCCACTCTCTGGATGCTCGGAGCAGCTCGATTGAGAATGGGCGTTGGTACTTACCTGACACACCATTTCTAGTCGAGCTGCGTAGAGCATCCAGCCCCACCCTATTTGGTCCGTCTGGTGGGGAATCCTGTTTCGGCCAACGATTCATATTGTTTTTGTAGTTAAGTATTGTTTATAGTTAAGATGAGGGGATAGTTGTTTGTCTTCTCTTCGTAAAAATTGGGGAACGCATGGAGGAGATACGTGGTGGAGGAGGAGCATTCCTCAATTATAGCTCAGCCTGCAATTGGTGAAGATGCATGTAAATATTGATTTTTTTTATAAAAAAAAGAGCAACCTTTATCCCAAATCAGGCAAAGCAGGTAGATTGAGTTGCTCACAGAATCATTCAGTGATCTATCTATCTGCCATCGGCTAGCTCAGTCTCTGAAATTTGCTTGCCGTGAGTCTGCGCTGAATTTGCTTGCAAGCAAACCTTCAGTCCTAAGGGAAGTTTGGCTGTGCTGAGCCGAAGATCTAAAGACTAGCTAGAAAGCAAGAAATCTAACCATTTCCTGCTTCCTAGCTAATCTAAATCTCCTGGCACAGCAGAACAGATGATGGTCGGAAAAAGGAAAAATAGCAATTTAGCAGGCAAGTTTACCGGGTAAGGAGTGAGTGGGCGGGAAGGGTTCGTGCTGGCCATGTGAGCGATGCAGCCTTGTGTTTCTGCGCAGCCTGGATTAATTGTTTTGTGGGGGTGCTCTGGGGGTGAGATTTATCTGCGGCCCACCAAAATTTTCTCATGAACCACCATTTTGTCACTGATTAGAAGTGTTTTGTATTTTGCCATTTCACCAACAGTCCAGCTTTGTCCCTGTGCCTGCTGTGCCAAGTGCATAGCACTTTTATATATCTCTTGTTGGTCTCAGCCGTTGTGATACCTCTCACAATGATAAGATATCCAGATGTCCCAATGTCATTGTCATCCTCACTGGCCCGTTTCCGGAAATACAGGAAGTGATATTTTTCGGCCTGGAAAGGCTGCAGAGGCTTCCCTCAAGCCTGTGGGAACCTGAAAAAGGCCTGAAAATCAGCTAGGAGGCACACGCATGCGCAGTGAAGTAAGGTTGCATGGGGCTCGCGTGCCCGCACAAATGGCTCTGTGTGCCACAAGTTCGCCATCACGGTTCTAGGGTGTTAGCTATTTCTGCCAGCTTAGTACCATGTTTCTCCAACAATTCGGCCTCCAACAATAGGAAGGCCCAACATGATTTCTAGGCATGAGGTGAAATTAAGCCCACCCCCAAATTTTAGACCTATTTAATCCATGCGTTTCCCCGCCATTTCTCACATCGTTCGTTAGAACTACATGAGGTGAAGAGAAATGGGGAGAAGGGCGGGGGGGGGAGAAAACTTGCCTTTAGGAGTGCCCTGCAGGTAGCCTAGACTAGAATACCCTGATCTACCGATAGAACATCAGCCAAAAGAAGCTCCCCGAAGGCAGAGTCTCCAGTCGCTTTGGGGCGAGGCTTCCCGTGTCCCCTCACCATTAGGCAGTGTCTTTTGGGCGATAGAAGCTCCCCAAGGGCAGTCACCAGCCACTTCGATTGGCCGGTAGAAGCGGCCTCGCAGTGAGGGGAGCGTGTGTGCGCTCGCCCTAAGGCCGCTTCTACCAGCCGATTGAAGTGGCTGGTGACTGCCCTTGGGGAGCTTCCATTGTCCGAAAGACACTGCCTAATGGCGAGGGGACACGGGCAGCCACGCCTTGCCCCGAAGCAGCTGGGGACTCTGCCTTCGGGGAGCTTTCATCAGCCGATAGAAACAGCCTCGTGGAGAGGTACGTGCATATGGGCCACTCTAGGTGGGGGAGGAAATTAAGTCACCCCCGAAAAGATGGCCTAAAAAAAAATAAGGCCCAGCCTTATTTTGTGAGAAACACGGTGTCATCTGCAAATTTGCTAAGTTCCCCTTCTCTTCCCTCATCTAAGTCGTTTATAAAGATATTGAAGAGTACTGGGCCTAAGATGGAATCTTGTGGTACCCCACTGCTTACTTCCATCCATGTAAATGTAGACACATTAAGGCCTACTCGTGAGTACAGTTTGCCAGCCAGTTACGAATCCATCTGGTAGTGATGCTATCTATCTCACTTTTTTCTAGCTTACCAAGAAGTAGGTTGTGGTATACTTTGTCAAATGACAATTTCATTCTTCACTATGTTGAAGAATAAAATAAGATTGGTTTGGCATGATCTATTTTTAACAAACCCATGCTGACTGCTAGTTATTACTTTATTTGTTTCTAGATGTTGGCAGATTTGTTTTTTTTTTAAATTACCTTTTCCAGTATCTTCTCAGGTATTGATGTTAGGCTGATTGGTCTGTCCACATCCCGTTTTTTTAAAGATGGGAACCCACATCAGTTTTAGTTAGTGTACTTTATTGTCATTGCATCTCGTACAACGAAATCAAACACCATCTTTCTTTTCCAGTCCTCTGGTAATTCCCGGGCATTCCAGGATATTTGAAAGATGTGGGGCAGTCATTCTGAGATGACCTCTGCCAGCTTCTTTAGACCTCTGGGATATAATCCGTCAGTTCTCCTATACGCTGCTTCGAGAGTCCAGGATGGGTTAGACTCCTCTCTATTACATCATAAAGCTTAGTCTGCTGTATAAAAGGCCAGCCTCTAGCCAGGTCCCCCAGCTTTGACTCAGCTCCTAGTCAAAACGAGCTTCGTGTCTTGGAAGCAGAGTTAAGGATAGTAGCTAGCAATTAGCTGGAAAAGGTTGTAGGTTTGATGTCAAGCCTCTGATACACAGCTCCGAGGCTAAAAGTTTCGCTCCTGGGTTTCACTCTTTGCTTGGGGCTCTTAGAGCATATAGAACAGTGGTTCCCAAAGTGGGCGGTACCACCCCTGGGGGGCGGTGGGATGCCTTAGGGAGGCGCTAAGAGGCAAGGGGGCCAGCAGGGGAGTGCTGGAGGTGGGCCCCTCGCAGGACACAATTCAGGGGTGAGAAAAAATCCTGCCGCTGCATTCGGGGCGAGGCCCTGCAGGATTACCCCATTGACTTGCACACTTCAGTGCAGGGGGCTCAATGGGGTGATCCTGCAGGGCCTCGCCCCGAATGCTCTCCTTTTCAAGCATCCTGCCACCACTATGTTCGGGGCGAAGCCCTGCAGGATCACCCCATTGACTTGCACACTCTGGTGCAAGGGGCTCAATGGGTGATCCTGCGGGGCCTTGCCTCGAACGCAGCATTGGGAAAGGAGAGCAAAGCCACTCTGGCTTTGGTCTCCTTTTCAAACATGACGCTGCAGTGTTCGGGGCGAGGCCCAGCAGGTCCACCCCATTGAGCCCCTTGCACTGGAGGCACCTGTCCAAGCAAGTCCGAATTTCGTGGTGCACAAAGTCAATGGGGTGAGCTTGGGAGATGGAAAGAGAGGGAGAGAGAGAAAGAGAGAAGGAAGAAGACAAAGAGAAAAGGGAAAAAGAAAAAGGGACAAAGAAAGAGGGGGAGATGGAAGGGACAGAAAGAAAAAGAAATAAAGAAGGAGGGAGGGAGGAGAAAGATAATGAGATATCTTTTCTAGTCCAATCACCTGCTCCAGCAGGGTTAGAAGGGAGCGTGTGTGCGTTTTTTTGTGTTCTTGTAATTTACCAATGCATTTTGGTTTTCCTTTCTTCAGAATTGGCACTGTAATACATTGGGGAAAAGTATTTTTTTAGGATGGAGGTTTGGTCCAATGGATCCTGTTTAAAGCCTCAACAAAATGTGAGAGCTTCCTGATCGTCTTGACCATGTTTTGTCCACAAAATCTTTAATTAACAGAAGCCAAAGATGTTTCAGTGTGCTGGCAAAGATGTTTCAGTGTGGAAAAGGGCCTCTAAACTAGACCTCATTTCAATCTGATGCATCAGGTCTCTCTCTCTCTCTCTCTCTCTCTCTCTCTCCCTCTCTCCCACTCCCCCCTCATTCCCTCCATTCCCCCCTCTTTCTTTGTCCTTTTTTCTTTCTTTCGCTTTTCTCTTTTTTTTCTTCCTTCTCTCTTTCTCTCTTTTCTCTCTCTCTCTTTCCCTCTCCCAGGCTCACCCCATTGATTTGGTGCACCGCTCTGCTCGGACTTGTTTGGGCAGGTGACTCCAGTGCGGTGGGCTCAATGGGGTGGACCTGCTGGGCCTCGCCCCGAACGCGGCAGTGGTGGCATGTTTGAAAAGGAGACTAAAGCCAGAGGTCTATAATTTTTGCTGCAAAGAATCACAAACGCTTCTGGGTTGTGCACAAGAAGGGATACAGGTCAATGCAATTCAGCAACATAAAATAAAGAAATTCAAATAAAACAAATCAACTAGAATCGGCAAAGCATCTCTGATTAGATTTTATTCACTACTAGAATCTAATCAAGATGCTTTGCCAATTCTAGTCCAATGATCTGCTCCAGCAGGGTTGGAAGGGAGTATGTGTATATGTGCGTGCATGACTGTCAAAACTCCAAAAACAGGTCGAGTAGTTCTGGGGAGGCCAGTCATAAATTAGAACACTTGCTAAGCAACCAGCCATTAAGTGAGGACCACTTGTATTTGGTGTGCCAGTCACCAAACCACACCCATCCAGTCATGTGACCAGCAAGCCACACCCTCAAATTAGGCCACACCCACAGAAATTTGAATCCCGCCCCTGGGTGGGGGGCATTGAGGATGAGTTTGTAGCACCAAGGGGGTGGTGGACTGAAAAAGTTTGGGAACCCTGCTATACAGCAACAAAGGCCCTCCAACAATTTCTCCTTGTGCAGGCAGCCATTTTATTACCTCAGCAGAAAACATGAGGCTGGTGGCCATTTTAATTGGCCAGAAGCATCGGTTTGTCTTATTCTATGGCAATATTTCTGAGAAAACTATCACAGTGAGATCAAGGGACACATACTGAGGGTTGCTTCCAGCACCTCTTGTGTACCCCTGGTTTGATCATGGAGGCCTTCAAGCAGACAGAAGCCTCTGGATTAGAGGCACACACACTCCTGCCCCAGAAGAAGAAGAAGAAAGGAAGAGTCAGCATGGCCAGTCAGCTCAAAGGGAAGCAGTGGCAAAAATCAGGGCCAAAGCCTTCGCTTCAAAGAAAGTTTCCCAAGATGAACTAAAGGCTGAAAAAACGAGGCATGCTGTGCTCGAGAGACAGTTTGCTAAAACTCTGGACCAAATGAGGGGACGTTTGCAGCAGGCTTCCCTTCCAATGGAACCACAGGTTGGCCAAATTATGGGGCCCAGGGAACAGGGAGTCCACTCTTCTTCCTTCTCCTATACCCAAACCTGGTCTCCTATGGTAACAGAGGAGGAAGGAGGTCCCCAAGACCTTAGCAAATCAGGACCCCATTTTCTTCAGGTCCCTACAATTCCACCTCCCAACCAGACCACTCAGGATAGCATTAGACATAGGCCCGAAGCTACCTTCACCCCCCGCTGCTGCTGGCCTACGTCCTGGAGAAGCCCACTCGGGCAGTGGTTCCTCTGACATTTCCCTAGTAGTTTCTTCTGCCATTCAATGAGGATTAGCACAGGGCTTACAACAGCTCTTTCAGCCTCTGGGGGATGAACAAGATTGGTTCCCCAATCCCTCTTTAGGGGCCTCTCCTAAACACAGGGAATAGCCTAGACCTCAGGAGGTTGGTAGGCCCTCTACTCAATCTGATTGGAGGGGATTATGGGGAAAGCTATTACTCACTTCCCTCAGAGCATAGCCACTCCTCCGGGTCAGAGGAGGAAGGGTGAGATCAGAGATCAATATATGTCTGAGGCAGTAAGTTTCCTCCAGGACCAGCCCCCCCTCAATGGAGGTCTTTAAGCCAGCCTTATTTAAACCCCTTATTACAGAAGGCCTTGGTCACTGCCCAATTGATCCTGGAGGAGGTGGCACCTGAACCCCAGAGGGATCTTTCAACCCAAGGGGAAACTTTTCTCTAAACCTGTGGTCCACACAGAGGTTCTTCCTTCTCCTCTGTTATTTTTGGACCTTGTTAAAGAACAGTGTTCCACCCCTGCTACTTCATCACATGATCGCCATTTCTACAATGTAGGACCAGCCTTGGCCTCTACTCTTGTGGTCCCTTCGGAGGAGGAGGAGTGGTCTCCTCCTCCTCTGGCACCCCCACCGAACCAGAGGATGTATCAAGTCTGAGGACAAAAGATCAGAGCAAATGCTCAAATGTAACCATCAGGCCTCAGCTTAGGCTGTCCAAGCATCAACAGCAGGGTCATTTTCTACCAGAGCATCACTCCGCTGGCTGCATCAGTTACAGGAGCGCCTTCCTCTGTCTGATTTTAAATCTCACCAAGATCTAAACAAAATTATTGCAGCGGCTGAATTTACGGCGGATGCCACTCTGAATTCAGCAAAATTTTCCTCCAGAGCCATGGCCTCTCGATCACAGCTAAACGACTACTTTGGCTCTGGAACTGGCAATCCAAATCACGCTATAAGTGGAAGCTGGCATCGGCTCCTTATGCGGGTGAGGCTCTGGATCCATATTTGATCGAGACCAGGGATAAGAGGAAGGTCCTCTCCTCGACAGGTAAGAAAGCGGATTACCGCCCAACCCCTTATTTTCATCCCTCATCTTTCCGGGCCGAACCTTCCCCTTGCTTCCCCCGTCATCAGAGGGCCTTCCCTCAACACCAGGAGCAGTGCCCTGAGGTGAATAACCGACAACAGCACCAATATAAGGGTAGATGCCCCTTTTGAGGAGGAGGGGACCGTGCCTTCTGAAGCTCCAAGTGAACACCTGTTCCCCCCTCCCATTGGAGGTCATCTGGCCTTCTTTATCACCAGATGGGAGGAGTCTACAGTGGATGCCTGGATCCTCAATACAATCAGATCGAGTCTGCAACTAGAATTCCTTTCACCTCCTCCAGAGCATTTTGTGACTTGCCCCATATCACAGGATGATGCCAAAAGGGCCCTAATGGAATTGGCCATCCAGCATCTTGTCGATATTAGGGCTATTCAGCCAGTTCCTGTGCACCAGCAAGGGTGAGGGTTTTATTTCAGTTTTTTGTGGTTCCAAAGGCATCGGGGGGGTGGGGGGGCGGCATGCCATCCTAGATCTGAAGTTTTTAAACAGGTTCATCCCATACAGGTATTTCAAAATGCAGACCTTTCATTCCATCCTAGAGAGCATTCAGGAGGGCGACCTCCTCTCTTCCATAAACCTTACGGAGGCCTACCTCCCCATTCCTATCTGGCATCATGACCGCCAGTTTCTTCATTTTTCCTATCAGTACAGGTATTCCAGTACCGGACCCTTCCTTTCGGGCTGTCGTCGGCTCCCAAAGTTTTCACCGAAGGACTGGCATTGGTGGCTACCCTTCGGGCAGTTCCTGTCAGACTTCAGTGTTACCTGGACGACATCTTAATCCAGTCCACATCATACTGATCTGCCCTACAATCTCCCCTTGGCTCATAGACTCCTGGGAAAGATGATCTCTTGCGTTGGTATCATCCTGTGGGCAAGACTGCACTCACTGACTCTTCAGTGGTTCCTGCTCCTCTTTCAATGAGCAGGCACCAGCAACTCTTACTCCAGGATGCAGATCCTCCCACAGGTTCTCCGCTGGTGGCAGTCTCTGGTGCTTTGGAGGGGGCATCCGTTCAAAGAGCTGGACATATTGCTGATCACAACAGATGCCAGCCTCCAGGGCTGGGGAGCCGTGCTGGATAGCGGGATGGCCCAGGGACGTTGATCATTGGCAGAGGGGTTTTGTCCGATAAACTGGTTGGAACTCAGGGCTATCGTTCTGGCCCTCAAACACTTCTGTTCAAGGGTGACGGGGCCATGTACTGGTGATGACGGACAATGTGACTGCAAAGGCACATGTCAACAGAAGGGGGAACAAAGTCTAGGGCCTTGATGAGGGAAGCCGAATGCCTAGGGCGTTGGGTAGAGAGGAACCTTCTGTCCATCAGGGCGGATCACATATCTGGGCTCGACAACTCTCAGGCTGATTGGCTGAGTCGGAGTGTGGTCGACCATGCAGAGTGGAGCCTCCACCCCTCTCTGTTCAGGGAACTACCCATCAGGTTCAGACCTGTTTGCATCTCTCCTGAATGCTCAGGTAAGCAGATACTTCACTCAGATTCTACACTCAGGGACGGAGCCAATGCGCTTTGGAGCAGATGGCCCCCAGGTCTCCTCTATGCCTTCTCCCCTTCTGATCATTCCGGCAGTCATTCAAAAGATGTTGGAGGAGAAGACGGAGCTGATTCTCCTGGCACTTCATTGGCCCAGGAGACCCTGGTTTGCGGATCTGGTGAATCTATCGGTTGCCCACCTTTGGAGAATCCCAGACCACAGGTCTCACTTCTCCAGGGACCCCTGGTTCATCCGGAGCCACAATGATTCCACCTAACCGTGTGGCGCTTGAGTGGCAATACATGAGAGATTCGAACATTCCGGATCGAGTCATCCTCACTATTCATACCTCATGTAAACCTTCCACAACGCACATTTACGATGCCACATGGAAGGTTTTCTACCAGTGGTGCCAGAAGGCGGACCGGGTTCCCACCACAGCAACTGTAGCTGATGAGCTAATGTTCTTTCAGGTTGGGTTGGATATGGGGCTTTCACCCAATATTCTCCACCACCAGGTGGCGGCCTTATCGAACATTATCCACTGGGATCATTTTTCATCCCTGTCATATCACCCTTCCATGCTCAGGTTCCTGATAGGAGCCGCTAATATCTGCCCACCGGTGATCCACAGATATCGCTCATGGGAGTTACCCAAGCTGCTGCAGGCATTAACAGAATCACCTTTTGAACCTTCCAGATCAGTTTCACTTCAGTTCCTAACTTATAAGGTAGTTTTTCTGGTCACCATTGCTTTGGTTAGGAGGGTTTCTGAGCTTGTAGCTCTATCAATCAGGGAGGATCTCTGTTCCTTCTATGACAACAGGCTGGTCCTGCGTTTGGACCCCACCTTTGTCCGTAAAGTTTCATAGTTTCATATAAAGTTTCATACCTGGCTTCATAGGGCCCACGAAATCATGCTACTAGATTTCTGCCCTAATCCTACCCATCATCTAGAACACAAATGGCATAGACTAGACGTTAAGAGGGCTTTATGTATTTACATCAAACGTACATCCACATTCCAGAAAACCAAGGCCTTATTTGTCTCTTTCTCCCATAATTCAATGGGTTGCAAGGCCTTCCCTCTCACCTTAAGCAGGTGGATTAGATCCTGCATTGTCAAAGCCTACATCACTTTGTCCATTCCGGTGCCAGCTAGACTCATGGCGCATTCCACCAGGAGTGCTGCTACTTCAGCCGCTTGGGCTACTCAAGCTTCGCTGGAGGAAATATGTAGAGCAGCTTTGTGCCTATGCTAGAATTCACTGTCTCCCAGTTTCTGACTTGTTCCTTTAACCACTACACCAGACTCTAGAAGACTAAATTCATGATTATATTTTTAAGATACATTCATTGTTTGGGCATCATGTTTTTTAAAATCAGGTTTCTGTTATTAATATCTGTCATCCACCCTTATCCACCCTACTCTAGGGTATAGTAATGATCCATGGAATTCGTCTGCAACATGCAAAGTAAAGAGAGGCACTTACCATAGTTCCTCTTGCAGAATTAGGATTGTTTATTGGAGTTTTGCAGCAGGGAGGGATAGTGAACATGTGAGAAAAAAATAGCCAGTGCTTTAAAGTTTGTCATATAGCAGTGGTGGCTAACCTTTTCAGCACCGAGTGCCAAAACAGGAGTGCATGTGCACTGGAAAGTGGAAGAACAGCTCTCCAATGTGCACACATGGGAGCGCAGGAAACCAAAAGCTTAGCTTTCCAATGCACGCATGCGCGCCATTCACTTGGTATTCTAGTTTTTAACTCGCATGCACGCACAAAGATCAGCTGCCTGGCATGCACATGTGCGTCGGGGGAGCTGCTCTTCCAGTTTCCAGTGCTCCCACGTGCGAAGACTAGCTGGCCAGAGTGCATGCACATGCGAGGACTAGATGGCCGGCATACCCATGTACGCCAGGGGAGCTGCTCTTCCAGTTTCTGCTGCTCCATGTGCATGAAGATCAGCTGGCTGACATGCATGTGGGTGCCAGAACCCAGAAGAGCAAGGCTGGCGTGCCCAGAAAATGGAAGAGCAAGGCTGGCAAAGGTTGGCGTGCCCAGAGAGATGGCTCTGCATGCTACTTCTGTCATGCATGGCATAGGTTCACCATCACGGTAAATGGGAGGGGAAGAATGGTTGGACCAGATGGCTGAGTATGTTTAAGGCCTCTTCCCCCCCCTCCCCAATTCTGAAAAAAAAAACCTTGGGACTAGTTTGCAGACTGTGTATTGGCTGTATCTGAAATCATTGCTGTAGTTGACTCAGAATTCATGTATTTAGCATGACAGGTATAGCATTTTATTGCATGATTAATAAGAATGTTCAGTGAATGAACAATGAAATATAGAAAAATACCGTCATATTTTAGGAAGTTTCTGTGCAAAGGAAATGATGTTATGGATCGGGTGTCCAAATGTGCCTTGTCTCAGGTTTGGTCTACTTTTTCATGTGTTAAACTTAAAGTTTGCAACTCTTACCATTTTTCAGAATAAAAATGGAAGGTAATATTATTTATTAATGCTAACGTAAAAATGTCTGCTTTATTTTTCAGGTGCCATGTTTCAGGACATAGTGGGAGTATTGGGAAAGAAGAACTAAAGATACAACATAACTTAAGATACAAGCTAAGTGGAAAAAAATTAACCTGTCTCTGAGGTGACTAAAGGGGAATAATGGTGATTTTGCGCCGGGCTCGGCCGCCTGCTTCCGCCCCAACCAGCAATGAATCTTGACTCGCTCTCGCTGGCCTTGTCTCAAATCAGCTACCTGGTGGACAATTTAACTAAGAAAAACTACCGAGCCAGCCAGCAGGAAATACAGCATGTAAGTGAGGAGCGTCGCACTACTTTGAAATTGTGATGGAAAGAAGATAAACTTATTCTCAGCTAATTTTGTATCACTGCTTTTCATACTACTTGAATTTCTTCATATAACAAAAATGGATCTTACTGTAATCCATTTGCTGAAAGCTCTGTTTCATCTGGTGACATCGACAGTTTGCTGTCTCCAGATTAGTATCCAAATTGTGTTAGATGGCTTGGACTAAGTTCATTTACCACTTATTAAAATTCCTGTGCTTAATTTTGTTTGCTGTCAGAAGTGTCAGAAGTGCTGAGTCAAGAGAGTTCAGTCCATGCCAATAATTGCTTTGCCCCATTTTTTTCTTTGAGAGTAAGAGTAGATCCACCCCATGTTTTTTTGGCCAGTCTGTCTTTATGGATATTTTCCATGTTTGATTGCATTGATACAACAAACATCTTTGATATTTCTGGATTAGTAGGATGAAGAAAATGTTCTCTGGAATATATTGTTACACTAAAAAACATGTTTTCTTGTATTTAGCCTTTAAGGTAAGTATACAGTTAATTTTTAGTTACACATTTTTGTGAGTACGTTTGATATTTTTCAGATTAGAATGTAACGTTATATTCTAGTACATTCTAGTACAGGAATTGAGGCAGGTAATTCAGTTTTTATATTAGGCTGCACACATTTTGAAAGCAAATTGACTCCTTTTCCTGACTTTAATTTTTTTCTACTTGAGGAAGTAGATACGGTTCTGGTTGTTAGCTATACCAGCTCTGTAATATATGCATGTCTCCCCTAATTGGCTAACTTGGGAGGTAACATGTGGATGCATCACCTCTTTGAGAGATGGTTCCATTGTCTGTTAAGGAGGCTCCTTCCTTAAGAGGCCATCATGGACACAATAGTACTGGACAATTTATATTGAGTTTCCAACATTTATCTTTGGGGTAAGGTAGTGGAGAAGTTGATTGCACAACAGCTTCAAAGAACTATGGAAGAAATGGATTAGAGTAGAACCTCTGGTCACGACCACAATTCATTCCATAACTTTGGCGATTTCTTCGTCTTTAGGAATTTCTGGGTCGGGTCATGTTTGATCGCCACCTGAGTATGTGTTCATGACCAGATTCAAAAATTTTGTGAATTTTTTGGTTGGAACCTGATTTGGTCGTAGTTAGAAGCGTTCGTGACCAGTGGTTCTACTGTATCTGGATCCCTTTCAGTCAGGGTTCAGGCCCAGGCATGAGATGATACTGATGGCATTCTTGAATAATCTCTGATGAGCAGGACAGGGGAAGTCTTGACCTTGCTCTTGACCTCTCAGCAGCTTTCAATACCACCAGTCATGGTATCCTTGCGGGGGGGGGTGTTTGGTGACACAGTGTTATGCTGTTCTCCTTCCTTTTGAAACTGTTCCAGTTGGTAATGATAGGGGAAGGAAGGTCCAGTTTGTGGCCTGTCATTTGGAGTACCACAGTATTTGATGCTCTCTCCTTTCCTGTTGAACATCTACATGAAGGTGAGATCATCCATGGGATCAAAGGGAGAAATAAACAGCGTGCTAATGATATCCAGGCATTTTTGTCCCAGACTGTGAAAGTGATGCTATGGAGGTCCTGTTGCTGTCCTGGAGGCTATGGGTCCTGTATGGGGAACAACAGGCTCAATCCTAGTAAGATTGAATGGCTTTGGGTTTTAGGACTCCCTGCTTCTAGGAATGTTCCACCCATTGTTTTAAATTCTACTCGGTTCTAGTAAGTTCTACTCAGGCAGATCCTTTGTACATGCATGGAGGTTCTCCTAGTCTTGGGGCTCTTGCTTGAAATACAGGGTGTCAGCCATGATAAAAAGGGACTTTGTACATCTTTGTGCTATGCATCCATTCCTGGGTAGGGAAGCCCTGCTCGTGGTTATTCACACCTTAGTCATCTCCCTCTTGGATTATTGCAATGTACTGTATCTGGTGCTGCCCTTGAAAAGCAGTCGGAAGTCTGCACTGTGCAGTAATACAGGCAGTTATGAGTGTCAGTCACTTGCTCATGGACACCGTGCTCCATGAGCTTCATTGAGTGTTAGTGTATTTCTGGGTGAAATTTGGAAGTGGGGTGGTCAAAGCCCTTCGTGTCTGGAGACCCGCTCTCTCCAGTGATATCTACCATCCTGTTAGAGCTGGCAGGCAAGGTATGCTCTGACCCTGCCCCCCAAAAATGCCAGCTTGTTGAGCCAGGAAGAGAGCTTGTCTGCCCACAAACCCATCCACTGGAGCATTCTTCCCCCATAAATTAGACTTGGTCCACTCCTGCTGGCCTTTTGAAAGACATTGGAAATCTGGCTTTGATATAAAGCCTAGGGTCCTGAGAGTTCTTGCTCTCTTTTCAATGGGATTGTCTCTCTCTCCCCCCCCCCCTGTTTTTTAACTGCTTGAGCGGCAAAGTCATGTCAGGTGGCCATATGAATGTATCAAATAAATTCCAAATGCCCTCTGGCAGAACTTAACTTCTGGAAGGATCCTTCTTGAGGACACCAGTTAATTTCCAGGAGAAGTTATGGACTTGAGAAGCCTGTATTGCCTTAGCTCCCCATGCCTCTTTTAAAAAAAGCACTACCTTGGGCAGTTTTTCCCAAGATAAAAGTATTGGGGGAATCCTTTTCTGGTGGGAGAAATGGTCCTGCAGATATCTAGGTGCCTAACTAAAGCTTTGATCTTGACTTATATTTTATCTTGAGGACATGTCTATGCATTTCAGCTTGGCTCTTGAAGCTAATTTGGGGTTATTTTCTGCATCTTAGATTGTGAACCGGCACGGACCTGAAGCAGATAGGCATTTGCTACGCTGTCTCTTTTCTCATGTGGATTTCAGTGGCGATGGTAAAAGTAGCGGTAAAGATTTCCACCAGGTACATTTGTTTGTTTATTTAATTTATATTGCTGCCTATTTGTCCATGGCGACTTGAGGTGGCTTACACAATGTAAAACCATGTTTAAAATAAAAAATAAAAAACAATAAAAACTAAGAAAAAGAATCAAATAAATAAAGTACAATAGAACAAAACCTGGAAAAAAAATCACCCCAACTCCCACCCCCCGCTCCGACGACAGCAGATCACAATAGCCATTTGATGGGCTCCATTCCGCTCTGAGTTCCCACCCTTAGAGAAGGCAGGTTGAAAGCCCTCAGAACTATAAGCCTGGGGAATTCCATCGCCAGCCCTGCAGTGAGGTCCAGGAGCCCAGGTAGGGAAGCTGCCTTGCAGCAGGGAGGCTGGTACAGCAGCAGCAATCCCACTTGAATTGAAGTTGAAGTGAAGAATTTTCTATTACTCTCCGTTGCGCTGAATGGAGGATCCAAAGTGTGGGTTGGCTCTGCTTCCTTGCTTGAAGGCTGAGTCAATCAAATGCTTAGTCCCACCTCTTCCTACTGAGCATGCCCAGTTTTGACTCAGTCTTCATGTAAGTAAGATGCATGGGAAAGGGGCTCTAAAGCAGAAAATTTAGAACACCCTTTGGATCAAGAGAAAAAATCCCACAAAAACAGAAATCAAGCTAAATAAGGAACTGTGAGTAACTGTGTTAAAGCTGCCTTCACGAACCATCGGAGCAGCCGTGGGGCGGGTAACAGCTGTTTGGTGCTTTGAAGAAAGCCGCTGCCGCTCCATATGAGCGGGCAGAGGGGCGCTCAGCTATCCTGAACAAAGAAGGCTGCTTGCCATAGCAAGGGCTAAAACCCACGGGAGTGGGAGGAAAAGAAAAGGAGGATCACTGCTCAGTTAATGCCGAGCAAATTCCAAAAGGCAAAAGCATCCAGGACTCACAGCCATTAATCTGGCTCAGAAAGGAAGCCAGGACCCTTAAAAGACCTTGAAGCACAGAGGGCAACAGCACTGATCAGTTTCAGCTGGGCATACTTGCAAACGGCCAGATTCTAAAGGCCTGGCTGCAGGGCTCCACTGTGAGTGGGACAAACTCCCACAGCACAAAGGGGACAAACATGCCGGATTTCTAGAAAACAAAGGCAAGTGGGGTGGTCCAAGCCCAGCCAGAGAAAAAAGCTCTGAAGGGGCCAGGGTAGTCAATAAAACAAGTGAAGGAAAAGAAAAACCCTTGCACAAAGTTTCTAAAGCTGATGAAAGGGAGGCTCTAAGGAGGCAGAAAGCCATTGAGAAAAGCTTTGCAAGGGCGGAAAAGGAAGCGGAGAAGAATGAAACTTCCCATGCTCCAGCAAATAGACCAATAGAGATAAAGCAGCAGGAAGGGAGGAGCAACTAAGGGAGACAGATTTTTCTGATGAAGAAGAACCGGTGATAGATACCCCAACATTTACGGGTCTATTTCGACCTCAGTTGTTCAAAATGCTGCTAGGCAAAACCAAAGCGGCAACAGGTTTGGGTACTGACCCAGCAACAACAGAGGCACTTCCAGATTTAACAAATCTGAAGGATTTGGTGGGATTCAGATTTTTTTACTATCGGTTCTGTGGGCGGGGCAGGGGAAAGATACTGTGAAATCTCCAGTCAGAGGTGGTATTTGCCGGTTCTCCAAACTACTCAAAATTTCCGCTCCCAGTTCTCCAGAACTGGTCAGAACTTGCTGAATACCACCTCTGATCATTTCTATGCAAGGCCTAAGGTGGACTGTGAGAAACTACCTTCACCTGAATTGTTCAGAGAAGTGACACAAGGACAATTGACCCAATTGGTGTCATTCCCAACACCAGGCAGGAATGAAAAGAAAATTTACAACATGGAATTGGATGAAATATTACAAGCTCCAACAATAGGTGGACCAGTGGCAGCTTCAACATCCTCGACCATCTTAGCCAATGAGGCAGAGGATAGCCTGAAGGGGACAAAAGAGCCAAACAGACACTCCAGAAGGTCCACCAAGCAGCTGCATGGGCAGTAAGAGCAACCTCAACTGTGTCCTTTTTCAGCAGGGTGGTCTTGATCTGGCTTCACCAGATGCAGGACAACGTAGTGATCTTTGATCACATCAGGACCTAAATAAAATAGCAACAATGGAACTTATAGCAGACATCATTCTCAATGGCGCCAAATATGCTTCCAAGGCTATTACATCATCGGTGGCAGTGAGGCACCTGGTTCGACTCTGCCATTGGTAGGCGGATTTAAAACACAAATGGAGGCTAGCATCTGCCCCAGTCAAGGAGGACAAGTTATTCAGCGAACGAATTGAATCCCTGCTAGCAGAGACTAAGGACAAAAGAAAGGTTTTGTTTAAAATATACAGCCAGATGGACATACGTTCCTCACCTTATGCACAAAGACTGTCTTTTCTGGCCACAGATGTGGTGGCTGGGTACCAACATTCCCAGAGACCATACACACATGGACAGACACGACATCCAGACAGAAACGGGTTTTGAGACAAAGATGGACAGCAGTTTCAGGGAAGACAGCCATTCAGGGGCTCAACCAGCAGGCCCTTTCGCCATACCAAGTGACAGCAGGAACCGTGCACCCATCGATGGAAGATTGGGCCAATTTGTTGACTGATGGGAATCAACAACGACGGACACTTGGGTCCTAAACACAGTAAGATGAGGCCTAACTCTGGAATTCCTCTCCACACCTCCAAACTCCTTCAGAAGATGCCCGATTTCAAGGGACAGATCAAAAAGGAGCATCATGGAGGCAGCAGTTCAACACTTGTTGGACATCCAAGCTGTACAACCAGTCCCACGGGATGAACAGGGGCAAGGGTTCTACTCAATCCTGTTCGTAGTTCAAAAGTCATTGGGGTGGGTGGGGGTGGAAAGCAATTTTAGATCTCAAAAGACTAAACAGACACATAGAGTACAAGAGATTCAAGATGCAGTCCCTCCAGTCAATTCTGGGGAATATCTGAGAGGGAGATATCCTCAGTGGACCTCAGAGGCATATTTACACATCCCAATTATCCAATTCCATGAAAGTTTCTGCATTTTCACTATGCAGGATGACACTACCAATACAAGGCCCTCCTGATTGAACTATCCTCAGCACCCAGAACATTCACCAAAGTACTGGCAGTGTAGTGGCACATTTCAGAACAATACCAGTGCATATTCAATGCTACCTGGACGACATATTGATACAGTCCTCCCCCCCCCTAAAAGTAAAGGAGGACTTAGAGACTACAATACAAACATTACAAAGATCACGGATTTTCCGTGAACTTCGACGAGTCATCTGACTCTGACCAAATGACTGCTATATTTGGGAGCAGTCATAGACACCAACTCCTGCGAAGTTTACCTGTCACAGGAACTCCAGGACAACATAAAAGCAGTAACAGGTCAGGAAATCACAGCCCCAGCCATAACCCTGGACTTGCTCTCAAAACTGCTGGGCAAAATTATATCCTGCATTTTGGTCGTGCCTTGGGCACATCTGCATGCAAGAACCCTACAATGGTTTCTCCTGCCATATCACAGATCAGGCAGGAGCAATGCGAAGATAAAGGTGAAGGTCCCACCAAAAGTGAAGCAATCCCTTCAGTGGTGGAGGTCACAAGCCATAACCAAGGGCTGCAGATTCAAGGAGCCCAACCGCCTGATCATCACAACAGACACCAGTTTGTTTGGCTGGGGTGCTCACTGCCACTCCCAAATCACACAGGATCAGTGGTCCAGAGCAGACCTTAAAAACAACATCAACTGGCTGGACTCAGAGCGCTGCATCTGGCCATAAAAGAAATTCCAAGCAGATACAGAGGGGCCAACCCATCCTAATCCTGATGGACAATGTGGCCACCAAGGCCCACATCAACCAACAGGGGGGACACACTCCAGAACACTCATGCAAGAAGCGGTAAGCTTTGGCTTCTGGGCCGAGAAGCACCTTCTATCGATCAGAGCAGAACACATCTCAGGAACAACAAATGTGCAGGCAGACTGGCTCAGCAGAACAATAGTCAACCACTCAGAGTGGTGCCTGCACCCAGATCTGATCAAGGAAATGACAACCAGATTTTGGGAATCCAGCCCTGGGTTTATTTACGTCCCCAATGAACACATAATTGCCGAGGTTCTATTCAAGATTCCTGACACTGTGGGCAGAAAGAGCCAACACTCTCCATGTAGCGTGACCCAGGGGACTCCTTTCCTCCACTTCCATTAATTCTGAGGGTGATCAAAAAAGTGATAGAGGAGAAGGTGGAAATCCTATTCATAGCGCCTCACTTTTCCAGAAGGCCATGGTACGCAGACCTGGTCAGCCTATTGATAACCAGGCCACGGAGAATACTCCCAGACAGGGTCGCCCTTACCCAGGGGGCCTTACTGCATCCAGAACCACAATGGCTCCAACTGACCGTCTGGCACTTGAGCAGAATACACTGAATCAACTCAAATGCTCCACCAAGATCATACAGACACTCTAGAAATCTAAGAGGTCGTCAACCAACAGGATTTATGACGCCACTTGGAGGACCTTCTGTGGCTGGTGCTCCAAAGCACATATTGATCCAACCACAATGTCAGTAACAAGGTACTAGATTTCCTCCAGGAGGGAATGGATAAAGGGCTGTCCTCCAATACCTTACGTAGACAGGTAGCGTCAATAGTATCAGTCTTGGGCTGCGGGACTCTAAAGTCTCTAACCCAACACCCATTTGTGCACACCTTCATCAGAGGGGCAACCAACTTAAAGCTGCCGGTAATCCACAGGTATCTCACCTGGGACCTAACCAAGGTCCTGAGAATGCTCATGATAGAGCTGTTCGAGCCACTACGTTCTGCCAGCTTATGTTTTCTCACCCTTAAGATGGTATTTCTTATGGCCATTTACCTCAGCCAGACGGATATCCGAACTGGCAACTCTCTCCATAAGGGAGGACCTTTGCATAATACACCCAAACAGGGTGGTGTTATGGCTGGATCCCACCTTTCTCCCAAAGGTGAATTCCACCTTCCACGGGGCCCAAGAAGTAGTACTGCCAGACTTCTGAGACCAGTCCAGGAATTGGAAAAGAAATGGCATTCTTTAGATGTCAGTAGGGCCATATGCATCTATCTAAAGAGAACAGCCACTGTTAGGAAAACAGAATCAATGTTTGTGTCAGTGAAACCTAATTCTTTGCACCACAAGGTTTCATCATTGACCATGGGTCAGTGGATTCGGGCATGCATCACAAAGACTTACGAACTCCAGTCTTCGCCACTGCCTGGCCGAATGACAGCCCATTCAACTTGGAGCGCAGCCAGAATGGCGGCATGGAACACACAAGCCACTATTGAAGACATCTGCAGGGCAGCAACATGGTCTTCACTGTCCCCGTTCATCAGGCACTACAAACTGGATGCATACGTATCAGCGGAGGCAGCCTTTGGCAGAAGAATACTTCAAAGAGTGCATACGGGGGTGGGATTCAGAACCAGACTACTACCCATCTTTAGGATAGCCAGCTTTGGTATGACCAACACTTTGGATCCTCCGTTCAGTGCAACAGAGAAAGAGTGTTGTCTTACCTGAACCACATATCTCATTGTGCTGAAGTAAGATCCAAACCCACCCTGGCAACCATGAGGTCCTGAGCCCAGGAGTAACCAGAAAGAGCACCAAAAACATCCTCCTTCAGTGCAGTGAGAATATGCATTTCAGGTAAGACAATGCTTTTTTTGCTTTTTATATTTGTCTTGCACTTTGACAACTACACTACACTATTCGCTACATGGGGTTGACATTGAATACCACTTAGACACTTCAACCAGAACATAGTGACACAGGCTGCAACAGGCATGCCTTAGTGTGCAATGTGACACCTTTACAAGCTGCATTGGTTGCCATTGCTTCTGGATGCAATTCAAGGTTCTGATACTAACCTGTGAAACCATACATGGCATAGGGCCTGGCTACATGAGGGATCCACTCTCTCCCATAACATCGGTCTGGACAACTTCATCCAGCAGGGTTGGTGTACTGTTGGTTCCTTCAGTTAAACAATGTCTCTGCTCAGGACTGTAATAGCACCTGCCGTCTGGAATGATGTCATTCCCATCCCCCACCCCAGATCTGGATACCCCCACTCCGTGAAGCTTTTCACCCAGGCCTTTGGCAAGGGGCAGGGAAATCTTCATAGTCATATTCAGGTGCTTGGCAGCCCACCCACATTTATAATTTCAGCATGTGCTTCAACTGCCCACATACACACACCTATCGTTTTGGCTGCCTTGCATTCTGCCACCAAAGGCTTATGAATGGCCAGCAGCTACCTTGGCCAGGTAGTCCTTGTTAGTGGCAGGAGGAAGAGATGGAGAAGATCAGTTGGGGGTAGCAGGGCTAGGTATCCGGAGCGGAGTGCAGAATGTTCAATGGGCGGAAATGGGAGGCGGGGTAGGTGAGGGCAATTAAAGCAGAAGCAAGCCTGACATGGTGATGGAGCGTTAGGGTGGGGATGAGTCACTGGGCAGGAGATGGGCCTGGCCCTGGCCAAATGGCTGCAATCTAGATTACCAGATCAACCATTGCTAAACTGTGCAGCAATCATGTGATGTTTTGCTTAACAACCACTTGGCCTTGCAAGGGAAGTTCCAGTCCTAGTTAGGCCCCTTCACTTTTGACAGAAGTTGCCACTCCAAGAATACCTGTATGTATCCATATACCTAGCCATTTGGAGGAGAATCAGGTGATCTATCCTGAGAGGGTTTCAAAGTGGAGTTCCTACCAAAAAGGCCTGTGCCTTCGCTCCTTTATTCTCTGCTTTAGCAAATAGAAAATCATAAAGAATCCTGAAAACTAAAAATGGAAAAGGAGCGTTTTAGACATTGCAACAACTTGGAATTGCATCTCACTTTGCAGACCCCTCACATACCAGAAATAAACTGTTTCAACGCCTTCCCTCAAAATGACGCTATAGAGCACTGCACAGCAGAACAACTAGACACAAGGACAGTTTTTCCTGAACGCCATCACTCTGCTAAACAAATAATTCCCTCAACCTTGTCCAACTATTTACAGAGTTTGCACTACTATTACTATTAATCATCTTATCACTCCTTATCGTATGACTAACTTTTTCACTTGTATCCTTACGATTCATATGGACTGTTTTCTAGTATGATTTGATTGCTTATTGTACCCTATAACTATAATTAAGTGTTGTACCTGATGATTCTTGACTCTTGATGAATGTATCTTTCTCCTTAGAGCTGCTCGGATCATCCAGAGAGTGGGAGGTGCTTCAGTCTGCGTTGCTTGTAGGCTGAGCTTAATTACTGAGGAACGCTCCGCACTCCGTCACGTGGCTCCCTTGTAGCGTTCCCCAGTTTTATGCTCAGCCTTCGTGAAGTCAGGCTGTGTTTCTCTCACTCCTTGGCCGATTCAAGCCTCTAAGTTTAAGGTTTGCCTATTATTTTTTTCTCCTAGCCTCTGCGCATCTGAGTGACTCTAGAGCAAGGGGAGCGCGTTTCTCGCCCCTAAAGGGGAAAAAAAGCGGGCGGTTTAACCGCTTCTGCGCTATCCCCCCCCCATCTTCCTTTCGTTTTCAATCGTTCTTTCCTGCCGCTTCTCTACGCCGCCCTCGCTAGCGGCTCGAATTGATTTAAACTAGTTCGAAATAATGAAATAATTATATATGAAATAATATAATGAAAGTAAAGAGCACTGCGAATGCTGCTGGTTTTCCCTCCACCCGAACGCCGATTGCCCCAGGAAGGGGCGAATTTCTCTTCGCTGCCCCTCTCGGCATTCTAAGCTTGCTGGGGGAGCCT
Organism: Pseudonaja textilis; assembly: GCF_049901715.1. Lineage (NCBI taxonomy): Eukaryota > Metazoa > Chordata > Lepidosauria > Squamata > Elapidae > Pseudonaja > Pseudonaja textilis. The sequence goes on from NC_142000.1 coordinate 94,502, forward strand.
AGTTCCGCCCTGAGCAGCCCCGACAAGGAAATCTGTAGGCGGCTGCCATTTTGGGCACCGCATTGTATCCGGGCGCCTATTTCTGGCCTCTTATTTGGCTGCGAGGGTGCTAGCTCGTCACGCAGGCCTCCAAGCCCATTGGAGCTATTATTCTTCTGTACTGTCAATTGCCCAGTATTTCAGAATGGTTGGCTTTCCGCAGCAGTGCTCAGGGCGAAGTAACAGCAGTCACATCCTCCCGGTTTGTGCCCTGGGAGGCAAGCTGCTAGAGGCCTTATCTCCAGGCTTGTGCTTTGGCCTCAGGCGTTCATTTGGCCAATTCGGATAATAGTCTACTGGGCTTCTCCTCTGCGGAGCCCCAAACCTAGCCAATCAATCATATATGTTGTTTAAATAAATAAATAAACAAGTGTGATATATATATATCAAGAACAATATCAATAGTAAATAATTCTTCATATCCACATACACACACACACACACCCACACACACACACACGTACAAGTAACAGATACGTATATGTACTACCAATAACAACAATAATAATAACAATAACATTGATTATATACATCTAAATTTCAAAAGGGGGCGTGGGCCAGCTGAAAGGACACCCGGCCTTGTTGTAGGCCGAACCCTTGGCGAGCCAACCGCCTATAGTATCCTTATATATGTTCTTTCCTCTTACACTGGCAGATGACAATTCCACTAAAGGCCCTTCCTTGAAGGCCAGATTCAAACCTTCCTAGTTGCGCAGACAGGCTAAGGAAACTTTTATGGCCCCTCAAGGGGACGCCTTAGGATGCCCTACGGCACTGGAGGAAGAATTGACAGGCAATCCAGGAGTCACAACTGTGCCTCCAGCCCTCCCACCCTCCATTCCTTCTACCACTTCACACACAAGGGCATTACTAATAGTACAATGGCAAGTAACCCTGTACTCCTAACATGCTAAGCATGTGCAACAGTGAAACAAAACGGAACCAAACTACATGGCAAACGCTGTCTCTGTTGGTTATTCACCCCTCCAGATTGCTCTTCCTTCTCCAGGCACAGCTCTTCTCTGGTGCATCAGGCCATTGGACCTATAACCAGATGGACAACCGGACCCACTCCTACTCCCACAGCCGCTGGTAAGCGCCAAGAGGAGCCCGAGAGCCAGTTTGGCCCAGTTGGTAAGGCACCAACTAGACAGAAGGAGATGGTCAGTTCAAATCCCACCTTAGCCATGAAGGCCAGCTGTGTGTGACCTTGGACCAGTCACTCTCAGTCCACCTCGCCTTCACAGGGTTGTTGTGGGGAATATAAGAGGCGGAAGCTGTGTTAGGCAGGTTCGCCGTCTTGAGCTATTTATCGACACAATGGAGATCCCTGCACAAAGCAGGGCGTGGATGGAGATGGCTATCACCAGGGGATTATAGAAGGTCTCAACAGATGTCCAGAACCGGCCTCCTCCGGTGGTTCTCGAACTCGAGCCTCTATCAGTCAGGTCCTCGTCTAGATCGGACCCTCCCCATGGCCAGGTACCTTCAGAGAGACCTCCCTCTCCCAGAAGGGGAACTGGAGGAGGAGACAGAGGGCCTGGATGACCCCAGGGGGGAGGAAGGATTGGAATGGGGACCTACACACCATGGTGAGCCCCTATCGGAGATAGACCACCCCCCATCCAGCCGGACTAGAGGTCTGAACTAGCTTATGCCAGGTTCCCAAGCCGCTGTTTGGGCCATTACTTCGGCCACAGCCGCTTGTTTCTCACCAGATCCTCCATCCGGTGGCTCCACCTCAAAACAGCATGTACCCCTCCCCTAATACAAGGGCGCACCAGGACATCGCCAACCTCATGGCCACGGCCGAAATTTCGGCCTACGCCACCTACCAGGGTTAAGCTCCCCACCCGAGCCATAACCCCTCAAGTTACAGCTTGTTCCCAGCTCTGGCTCAACCCCAGCAGGCGGATGCTTAAAACAGAGTTAAGTTGGCCTTCGCTCCCATCAAGGGGGTCAAACTATTCAGCAGGGCCCTGGACTCCCCGTCAACCATCTCCCGAAGCAAGGAAAGATTTCTCCTTCGAGTCCCTCTTCCACTTCGGAGAGGGTCCTCCCTTCCCGCCCAGGTACCCAAGACCCCCCTCCTTTCGACCACTCCATCCCCAGGATCAGCGGATCCGGGCGACAGGAACAGAAGGGGCGGCAGCCACAAGGCCCTTGTCAGGTGACCTAGAGGTGGAGCACTTGCCTCCCAATCTGGAGGTTGTGAGTTTGATCCCACGTTAAGGCTAATATTTGGAATAGACTCTCCTCTTCGAGCACGGGGTTGGACTAGATGACCTCCAAGGTCCCTTCCAATCCAGTTAACGTTCCTTCAGGGGTTCAGGGGGGTAGCCTTCCGGCGCCCAAAATTGATTCGTCCCTCCCTGCCCATCGGCAGACGCCTCAGACAGCCCGCCGTCCGGTAGGACTCTTCTACCCTGGGCCTGGGACACTATCAGGTCAGACTCGCCCTGGAATCTCAGCCCCCCCCTCCCTTCTTCATGGCATCCCCCCTCGAGGGATCACACCAAACGCGATTTGATGGATTCCGCCTTTTCATCTTCTCTACATACAGGCTACCCCACCCATCCCACCCTCCCAACGAGGGCAGGGTCCTTTTTTCCCACCCCTTCGTGGTTCCCTTCCTCAGTGGATGGAGAGCTACCCTAGACCTAAAATGGCTCAATCGTTACCTGATCCCCGCAAGCCTAAGGTGCACTCCTTACAGTCCATCCTTCTGGGCCCCAGGCAGGGGGACTGGCTCGCCTCCAGAGATCTTCGGAAGCGTGTCGACCCCATTCCAGATTCCTTAGGTTCCGTCACAATCACCTCCATCAATATGTGACCCTCTCCTTGGGTTGGCATTCGTCCCCAGAACCTTCTCTAGGGCCTCGTGGCCCTAGCGGTTCACTTCAGGAACCTTCCTGTGCGTTTCCACTGCTACCTGGATGACAATCTCATCCTATCTCACTCCAGACGCCTAGCAGAGAGGAACACCAGAGCTCAGGACCTGGGTTCCTAGTAAACCGGCAATAGAGCCTACTGTTACCATCGAACTGGATAACCCTCTTGGGGTCCGTCTTTGTCATGATTAAAGGGAAGCTCGCCCTTTCCTCGACAAGATTCCTGGCATCCTAGAATCCGTCAATCATACCAAAAAAAAAAAAAGATCGGCAGAAGCAACTCAAGGACTACGGTCAAGGGTCCCCCAAGGGTCCTCACGTCTCTCCCCGGTGGACCAACCCTGCCATCAGCTAGGGTCAGTTTCTCAAGGAGCCCCAACGCCTCACCCTCTCCGCAGGCGCCAGCCGGTCCAGACGGGGCGCTCACACCCACTTGCTCCCAACACGGGGCAGATGATTGGAGGCAGAACGGGCATGCAGTGCAAACTGGTCGGCTCCCCACGCCATCCACCTGGCCCGGCGCACTGCTTCCCTCAGGTACGAGGGTGGCATGTCCTTATATTGCGGACAAAATCACCGCCATAGCTCACGTCAACAGACAAGGGGGTCCCAGTCCATACGGTTGATGAGAGAGGCCTAGCGCCTCTGCCGTTGGGTGGAACCCAATCCTCCCCCCTCCATATCTCCGGGGTTTCAAACACCCAGCAGACTGGCTAAGTAGGGACACGGTGTACCGGTCTGAGTGGCATTTCCACCTGTCTCTGGTCAGGGAGGCGTCCATGACCTTGGCCTCCCAACGGTGGATCTCTCCGAATTCCTCCACAACTCCCAAGTTTTTCTCTTGAGACACCCCTTATATGGGTCCGAGAATTATGACGCCCTCCGCTGCCTCTGGCCCCTGGGCTCCTATATGCATACCCTCCATTGGCCCTAGTCTCCAGGACATTAGAACTTGATCCCCGATCAGGCAGAACTACTTCCGGTGGCCTCCCTACTGGCTCAGACGCCCACGGTTTGTGGATCTCCACAACCTTTCAGTGGCCCCTCCCTGGGAAATTCCCCCCGAGCAGAATCTCCCCTTCTCAGGAACCTCTCCGGCATCCAGGTCCCCAAAGGCTCCACTTAGCCTCTTGGAGGTTCAGCGGAACCACCTGAGAAACAACAAGTTCTTCGATCAGGTTATTGTTCCCATTTTGGCCACTAGAAGGCCCTCAACTAGCGGAATATCCAATGCTACTTGGAATAGCCTTGAGAATGGTGCCATAAATTCCAGGTCACCCTCTTTCGCCCTTCATCGCTCGGGTTTCCACTCCTCCAAGAGGGTCCGAAGAAAGGACTTTTCCCCTAACCTCTTGAGGCGACAGGTCATAACCCTCACAACTGTCACCACCGGTGACAACCTTGGTTCCCCTTCTCACCTCCCTTTCATTGGGGCATTCCTCAGAGGAGCCACTAATCGTGACCTCCAACCGTTCACCGATATCCTACCTGGGACCTCAATCAGGTCCTTGTGTCCCTTACTAGCCACCCCTTGAGCCTCTCAGGAAGTACCCCAGTTTTTAACTTTCAAGGTCGTGTTCCTGGTGGCCATTATCTCAGCTCGCCGAACCTCGGAGACCGTAGCCCTGTCGGTGAGAAGGGACCCTTGCATCTTCCATGCCGATCCAGTAGTCCTCCGACATGACCCTTCTTTGTCCAAGGTCAATTCAACATCCTAGGCCACAGGAACTCACGCTCCCAAAATTCTGCCCCAACCCCTCGCGGGAGAGGGAGACGTTTTGGCACACCCTGGACATGAGACGTGCCCCGCTTCCAGCCCTTAGGAGGCCCGAATCCCTATTCCTTCCTTCATCCCAAGGCTTGGGTCACAAAGTGTCCTCTTCAACCATCGGCCGCTGGATCAGACCTACTGTTTCTAAGGCTCTCTTGTCTCAGGCTCTGCCAGGTCCCAGCGGAATAACAGCTCATTACGCTAGAAGGGCGACTACCTCGGCAGCTTGGCCACCCCCCCCCCAGCTACAATCTCTGATGTTTGCCGGGCCGCCACCTGGGCCTCTCCGTCTCTCCTTTCAGTAGGTTTTTTTGAGATCAACAGGTTTGCCACGGCGGAGGCTTTGTTTGGCAGACAAGTCCTTCAGCGGGTCCTCAAGGACCCACAGAGACCTCCGCACCAGACGGAGTCCTCCCGTAGGACAGCCAAGCTTTGGTATGTCCCACTCTTTGGATGATCCGAGCAGCTCTAAGGAGAATGGGCGTTGGTTCTTACCTGATACGCCATTTCTCTTTGAGCTGCGAGGATCATCCAGCCCCACCCTTCTTCTTCTTTCACCGTCTGGTGGGGTCTTGTTTCGGCCAAGGAACCCTTACGTCTAATATGATGAGAGTATGACTTCCTCCTCCATCTCGACTTCGCATAAACTGGGGAACGCTACAAGGGAGCCACGTGACGGAGGGCGGAGCGTTCCTCAGTAATTAAGCTCAGCCTATAAGCAACGCAGACTGAAGCACCTCCCATTCTCTGGATGATCCTCGCAGCTCAAAGAGAAATGGCGTATCAGGTAAGAACCAACGCCCATTTCCTTTATGTACACTGAGAGCATTGGCACCAAGACAAATTCTTTGTGTCTCCAATCGCACTTGGCCAATAAAAGAATTCTAGTTCTAATTCTTTTAAAAATGTATAGAGGATGTCAGAAGAGCCTTATGTTTTTTGATATGGAGCATATTAAAATTAAAAGTGAATATTGTGGAATATTTATTGAATTATTGAAAAATAACAGTTAATCCCATTAGAAATCAGCATAAATAAAAATTTTAATAAAATTCTACTTTCTTAACAAATGACATTGTTTTAAATTTTTGCAATTTTTAACTTCTGGCAACTGATTTTGTGGATCCCTGCAAGGGTTTGGGGGGATCCCACAGGGGTCTTCAGACTACACTGTAAGAAAATCTGGTTTAAAGTAACAATTCAAGATACAGCTTTAGCTTCTTTCATTGATAGCTTTGAATCAAACTCTTGTTCTAAGGGCATATTTTAATCTAATAGTTCTTTTGGTTTTAGGGCAACTTTTTACTTGTTTTTTTATATAAAATACTTATTCATATATCTTGGGTACCATTCTCTTTAAGTACATATCATGATAATATATTACAGTGTACATACCAGTAATAATTATGAATTATATCTATGTTCTCATCTTTGAGAAAGATAACCAAGCAAACCGTTAGCTTTCTAGTCTCTTCCACAATATTCCTTCCATAAGAGCTTGAAGACCTGGCTCTGCCAATTGGTCTGAGGACCCTAGGGAGGAGTACCACACTGGAGTTGGCTACTAGATTGCTAGCAAACCCCACTCACTAACCCATCTTTCATTCTCGTATCACTGTATTTTCAGTGTTTTCTTTTTCATTGTTTATTCTCTCATTCTGTTTCTTTGCTACTTTCATCTTTACACCTCTTTTCATTTCTGTTTTTATTGTTGTAAGTTGCCTATAATAGCCCCACCCTAGGCAAGCTTACAACAGGTTGGCAATAAATCAGTTTATCAAATAAACATAAAGTATTTCTTATACATTCATTGGCAAAATGGTTCAAAGAAGAAGCCATATGAATGGTTTTATAGTTGTATTGTCAGGTGCAGAGAAAACACCTTTTATATAACCATCTCCTTTCTTTCCAGACTCAGTTTCTGATCCAGGAGTGTGCATCATTGATTACAAAGCCAAACTTCATTTCAACACTGTCCTATGCTATTGAAAATCCATTGCATTATCAAAAGGTTTGTATAAACAAGTCAGAATTTGTTGCACTGTTCAGCCAGTGTTGCCTAATTTATGATTGCAAACATTATTTTAGCCCTTCAAGAATGTTTTAAGATTGTGAGATATTGAAACCTTAATTTGTGCATATCAGACTCAAGCAGCAATGAATTAAAGTATAAAAATCAAATGTAAAAATGTAGCTAGAAGAAGAAACTTTAAAACAGATTACAGGAGATTCTCCCATCTTAAGAGTGGTATGCCACAGTCGTTTGTTTATGCAATATCAACTTCATACAAAGACTGTAAGATAAAAATGATTGTAGTTAATCAGCATCACAGGAAAGTCGTGTTAATCTATAATAACCAAAAATCAAGAGGAAAGTAGTAGTAGTTTCTAATTAACACATTTTATTAAAAGACATGAGTTTTTGTGTACTGCAACTCACTTCATCAGATGTAAAAAGTATTTGGATTGACAAAGGATTTATATTGGAATTGGGGAAAAGGGAGGGGAAATTTTCAGCCAACCTCAGAAAGTTGTAACTGAGTTTTTAGCATATTACAGTTACTTCTCATCCATTTCACACATAATCTGTATCTGCATAACCGGCTTGCCAACCCTCCCATTCCCTCCACCTCATCCAATCTAAATCTTAACTCAGTCCAGTTGTTTTGCGTATCTAAGCTTATGGAAATCCCAGGCTTTTAATAAAATGTATTAGTAGGAAATGTTAACGTGAGGCTTCAGAGACTTGATTGGATGAAATAGGAAGGAGAATCATTTATAACTGAAATAACTCTTAATAAATGTGAGCTTTCTTTTTCAGTAGGGGTTGCTCAGCATCCTTATATAAATGTTGAAAAACTGGGGAGGGGGACAATCTGAAAATCTTCAGTATCCTATGATTAAACTATGAGTATGATTGTGTTTGTTCTCTGTGAAGTAGGATTAAGTCAGCAGAATGCTGTGAGTTGTTTTCTGATTCAGTCTTGATTTTCCATGGGTTAATGCAGTTCTAAAAGCCAGTTTGGTATAGTGGTTAAAGCACCAGTCTAGAAACAGATATGGTGAGCTCTACTTCCCCTTGGGACAAAACCAACTGGGTGACCTTGAACCAGTCATTCTGCTTCAGTCCTAAGAAGCTGGCAGTGGCATATCACTTCCCCAAAAATTTCTGATAAAGCTGCAGGGACTTGGAAGCTGTCAGGAGTCAGTGTTGACTTGAAAACATGCATGCATGGATGTGTGTGTGTGCGCACATACACACAGTTAAAAATCTAGACATAAATGTTTTCAGTCACAGAAGAACTGAGATCATTCTCATCTAAGTGGGTGGTTTACAATGGTGGTTGACATTCTGTGATCTCAGTGGCTGGACTTTATCATCTTAATAAGATCAAGAATATTAGGCATTTACAAAAGTTGGTTGTATCATTGCAAAATGTAAAATTTAATAAAGATTGAGTATTGATTTCAAACTCCTATCATGTTTGTCAGAGCTGTTATAAGCATACTCGCATGCAGAGTTAAGGTGCATCAAGTTCCTGAATTCAGTAGTTCTCTTCCTTCCAAAAACCGATAATGAACATTCAATTTTTAAAATATAGGTACTATAGTCCTCACTTGTTTAGTGACCATTCAAAGTTGCAATGGCACTGAAAAAAGCGACAGGATTGGTTTTCACACTAACAACTGTTGCAGCATTCGCAAGGTCACATGATCAAAATTCAGACACTTTGCAACTGGCATGCATTATGACAGTTACACTATCCCGAAGACCTGGGATCATAACATGGCTTCCAACAAGCAAAGCCAGTGAAGGAAGTCAGATTCACTTATTCACTTCACCTTGCTAAGCAAAGTGGTTACTTTGCTTAGCAACAGAAATGTTGGGCTCCATTATGGTTGTAGAATGGAGACTTCCTCTGAAGCATTGACCAAATATTGCCCAACAAAAATAAGCATCCGATTTGTGAAGTGCAGGTATGCTGTTTGATAAAAGGAGACTATTGATACCACAATTTTGCAAAACAAGATGCTTATAGTGGTAAAACCAAGACGTATTATGTTGGCTGGAACTTGTGGCTTCATGAATCTGAATTATACTGAGAATCCTGTTTTTGTCTTCAGTGTTGTTTAGAAGTTCATTATTGGGCTCCTTTTTTGCTTTCATAATTTTTGTCTCTTCTATTAAAATTGTGTACAACATTCTTTGTTTCTTTCAGAGTCTTAAGCCATCACCCCATCTATTCACCCAGCTGAGCAAAGTGATCAAATTAAGCAAAGTTCAAGAGGTGGGCTTTCTATTCTATTATGCTCTCAGCATCTTGGGGGTGGGGGGTGGGGAGCATCCGCATATTGATGGAATCATAGAAATGCCCCAGCTAGTATATTTCTCTTAGCCTGGATAAATAAGTAGGAGACAATCACCAGCAGATCCTCCTCTTTTACCCTCTACTTCCTGACTGTTGTAATATTTGTTATTACTGTACTTCAGAATGCCAGGACCATCACCCTTGTAATCTTGATCCGCTGGACGGATGGCAGGTTCTATTGGGCATAATGGGGAGGGCTGCAAAAGTGGGACATTAGAGCAACAATATTTAATCTTTGCTCTGTCTGGTTGCCAATCCCGGTTTGTCATTAGAAGCATGAAGTGGGAAGGAAGCCCTCCCGATCCAGCCTCTTGCTCAATGGAGGAATTCAAATTAAAGCGTCCCAAGCAGAAGACATGCAGTAATGGGAGTTCATTCCCTTTCTGGTTTCAATGTCAGATTGTTCTTATGATTCAGAATTTTTCCAAAACTTAATTGGAATCTCTCTGCAACACTATACCCATTACTCTATGCACTCTGATTTTGATACAGAATTGCCCATGTTTCTCTTCTGTGGGATCATCTTTCAGGAATTTTAGTAGTGCTATCATATTCCCCCCCATTTTCTTAAGAGTAAGCATACCCAGGCTTGATGGTACTGAATTATAATACATTAACTTTTAACTTCTCTTTATTAATAGGTTATTTTTGGCCTTGCTTTGTTGAACTCTTTCAATCCTGATCTACAAGTTTTTGGTAAGATATTTTAAATGATAACTGGGTAGGAAGCTTCTTTCTGAATTTTTAACATAGTAGTTTTATTTGCACAACATACCGTTACTTTAGCCATTATTGTAGTTCACCATTTTTATATTCACATAATACAGAGAACTAACTAAACCACAAAAATAATTAAATCTAATCCTAACATGTTATGTATATGGAACCAACCGTAAGATATATGTCAATGTCATTTTATCCTTGTATCTGTAGAAAGTGAAATGTGGAATTTAAAAAACCTGTACTGATTGCTGAATTGCAGAAAAAAATCTGTTCCCCAAGGCATGCTGAGATATGAGATTAATTGGAAAGCACTTACTAACTCACTATTCCTAACTATGTCCTATTTTACCTTTAGTAGGTGTTTCTATAATATAATGCCTGTACTGGTAGTCCTCAGCTAACAAGGGCAACTGGAACTGGAATTGCTATTGCTAAGTAACATGCCCATAAAGCACGAGGTTATGTGGTGGTGCTTAGTAATGCTAATTACCATCCTTAAGCAAATCATTCTGGGTCATTGAGCAAGGACTTCATATAATTGCCATTTCTGATCTCTTGTTAGTGTCCCCATTGATTTTGCTTGTCAGAAGCCAGCAAAGAAGGTTGCAAATGGCAACATGTGCCTGGCATGGGATGCTGCAGTGGCCAGATTTCTAAGGACCAGTGTATAACAAGAATCTCTTGTATCATTTACTAGAAGGCAGTTTGAGAGATACCCCCAAAGCAATTGACTAGCCTGCTAAGAGTTTCTTCTCCCTTTTTTATAGAATACCCCTTTGAATTTAATGTCTAAACAAAATTCTGAACTTCAGGCGATGTTATGTTTGCAGGAAGGGTCATGCTGAGTGTTTCTTTGATATGGAGCTCTTTTGTAAGATAATCTAAACAATGCACATGCATTCCTTTTAAATCACAAGAAAAAACATTTTGTGCTTATTCCTAAAGCAATCGTTAATTGTGGTCTGTCTTTTTTTCTTTCTTTCAAGCTGCTCAGTTTATTAAACAGAAGCTTCCTGATCTTCTGCGCTCATATATTGACGCAGACGTCAGTGGTAATCAAGAAGGTGGCTTCCAAGATATTGCAATAGAAGTCTTGCACCTCCTCCTCTCCCATCTACTTTTTGGGCAGAAGGGAGCCTTTGGGGTTGGACAGGAACAAATTGAGGCTTTCCTCAAAACATTGCGCAGAGGTAAGTTATACGCATCATGTGTCTCTTTGAAGCCCACTTCTAAAGAGCCTTGCAGGAAGTAAATTAAGTTGAGTTCTCTGAGTTATTGTATCCCTGGCATGATTATGCTTATTGATCACCTCAGCTGGGGACAGGGGAAGCAGTGGATCCATGTTGATCTGTCTTGATATATCAGTGGCTTCTGATACAATCCCATTATTGTTAGCCCTACAAGATAGATGAGACCAAGAAAGAAATAACATGTGGGTCTAAAGCTTTTTTTAAATAAAACAGCTATAGTAACAGAACCTTCCATGTCTGAATGTGCTTCCCTTTTTTAATCTTCCTATGAATTCGGGGTTGTGGCAGTCCCTCCAAGATGCTTGCATAAATCACTTACGATTTATTGGAAGAATATGGCCCACCACCTGATCTACTTTGGCCTGCAGTGGTCCTAAAAAGGAATTCAAGTTTGTCATTCTATCTCTGGACTCATGTAGAACTACGTTATTTTAATAAGTTGTAACAATCTGGCTGGGGTTTCTCTTTCCCCCTCTCCTAATAAAATTAGTAAATCCCAACCATAACACATAGAATGAAGAAGACAATCAACAATTCATTGCTTAATAGCATGATTTAGAATAAAAAACAGAAGAGATAAAGGAACCTGTTTTTATGTATGTGCCCGTTGTGAATGCTAAGCTTTCTTTCATCCCTAGATTTCCCTCAGGAGCGTTGCCCTGTGGTGCTTGCACCACTCCTATACCCTGAAAAACGGGACATTCTAATGGACAGGATCCTGCCTGACTCTGGAGGGATAGCAAAAACCATGATGGAGAGTTCTCTTGCAGACTTTATGCAGGAAGTTGGCTATGGCTTTTGTACAAGGTATGTAGGTGGGAGTTTCACTGAATTATTCAAAGTGTTTTTCAAAATGAAAGAAAGGTAATTTAAATATTGGGAGATACAACATTGTAGTAGAATGCCAAACTTGCACAATATTGATGTGAAATAAATGTAGAATTTAATGCTCCATCTAGAACTTCCATGTGATAGTTCTTTTGCTTAGTAATCTTGGCCTTTGAGATTTGAGGAGGATACCTGGATCTTTCCCACCCAAGCCAAGAAGCAACCAATTGCTCTACTTTAAAATAGTTATTTAACCACTGCTTTGTGCTATTTATAAATCTCCGAAGATTGCTCCACCTGTCTGTTATTCCCAAAATCTGACTGCGGGTTTCATATTGGAGCCCAATGTTTACCCAAAAAGAAAGTGCTTGAAATGTTGCTTCAAGCAAGAATCCAAAAGTCCCCAGGGAATTGCAGAGTGAGATGTCTGAAGCTCTAATTGGACATAAATAGACCATGCCTTATTCTGAATCTTCCATGAAGATGGGGCAAAATGTTTATCTCTGGACACATAAAGTCTTGAGTAACTGATATATTTTTGGGAAGGCCCTCTTTTTGGAAAGATATTCAGGTTACTCAATTATTCATTCATCTCAATTTTGGATCTAAAGTCATCTTAAGTCCAGCCAGAATTATAATTGATTAAAAAGGCCTGATGAGAGAATTTCAGAACTTTTGAGGATTACTGGAGAAAAGGCCTGCTTGTGTATCTGTCACTCATATCTCAGCACATGAGGACACCTTCTTTAACAGTCCATTGGCTCAGGTGAGAATCTTGAAGGAGAGGTGTTCTTTCAGATATGGTGGCCTAGTGTTGGAGAAACAGAGGGAGAGGTGAAAAGAGAGATCAAGCTAGAATCACTACCTATCCACAAGTGAACTGCAGTGGTACATTGGTGCTCATCGCTAATTTGTTCTGGGAGAAGTGACAAGTACTAAAAATGAGTACTGAGGAAATTATGTGACTTATCACATGACCCTTTATTTCGGCTGGAAAGAGTAGCAAGTCATGAGGCAACTGATGCTAGCAAGTTATATTTTATGTGTTGAGTCCAGAAGAAAAGTACCAGGACAAGATTTTTGTTTCAAAATGCATTGAGTACCGAAAGTGGACGAGTTTTGAAGCAGTTGCATACCGAGGTATGACTGTAAATCCAACCCCCTTAATTGCTATTGACCCATAACTAACTTTAACCAGGTGCTGATCATTAGTTGAGAAGATTCCAGTGCAGAAGGTTTTAGCAATAAGTCAGTTAAATTTGTGCCTGACACCTAGAGAGCCTTTTCATTTAATATATATAAGTCAGTTAAGGTTCTCCAGGGTTTCCAAAGGGACAGAGTCCAATGTGAAAGACTAGCTTGTTGGACATTTTTACATAACTTGTCTACATTATAGTCTTTTGGAATTAAGTGAAAACCTTTTATTTTCAAACAATTTAAATAAATAATTTTAGAACTATTTTTATTTCTGAGATCTTCAAATTATTATACATTTGCTGCTTGTATAAGCCGCCATTGTTGTCTTAGAGTTACTTAATATGTAAAAAGAGAGCTTCATTAATTGGGCAATGTAATATTTTTAATAAAACAAACATTATCTTTCATAGCGTGGAAGAATGTCGCAGTATCATCACACAATTTGGTGTTGGGGAGGTTACAGCTGCCCAGGTTGCCAGGGTTTTGGGAATGATGGCTCGCACACACTCTGGATTGACAGATGGCATTCCATTACAGGTCTGTATTTAAAAGGGGCTTTAAAGATAAAGGTAAAGGTTCCCCTGCACATACATGCTAGTCATTTCCGGTTCTATGGATGGCGCTCATCTCCGTTTCTAAGCCGAAGAGCTGTCTGAAGATGTCTCCATGGTCCTGTGGCCTGCATGATTAAACACTGAAGGTGCATGGAGCGCTTGTTACCTACCCACCAAAGTGGTCCCTATTTTTCTACTCGTATTTTTTACATGCTTTCGAACTGCTAGGTTGGCAGAAGCTGGGACAAGTAATGGGAGTTCACTCTGTTAGGTGGCGCTAGGGATTCAAACTGCTGAACTGCCAACCTTCTGATCGACAAGCTCAGTGTCTTAGCTATTGACCCACCGTGTCCCTAAAAGGGGTTTTAGAACTGTCAAAAATCAGGTTTTTTTCTGGAGAATATGCCATTTCTTTGAGAGCACAATCTGTCGTGGTCACTATTGAAAGTCCACACCAGACATTTATCAGAAGGGAAACTGGTGAGGTTGCTCCTTGTACTGGTTAATCATTGCCTTTTTTTTCTGGATAGGTGAACATACCATTGAACAAATCTCTGAACTGTGGTCATCTGCCTTTTTATTTTCTATCTAGGTCCAGAAGTATCTTTGGAAATAAGGATGGTTTGGGTGGTTCTGTTTTACCTTGTTAAAAATGAAAAGGGAAATAGTAGTCTTCGTTTAGTGGCAATTTGTAGTTGCAACAGTGATGAAAAAGAAACTTTACAGCCAGTCTTTGCATATAGAACCTTTACAGCTCTATAAGGTCAAAAGTTACTGTTTTGTTTAATAACCAAGTTGCCAGTCTCTGAGGTGCACAGACAGATCTTCACACTGCTGCAACGAACGAACGAATTGTTTCCTGCAAAAGCCCCCTCCCCTTTTGCTCCTCTTTTAATCCCTATGGGAGGGATTAAAAGAGGAGCAAAAGGGCATTCACCTGTGGCCTTACTCCCACATCAACCCTTAGTTCGTAATTGTTCTTTTCTTTTGGCAGCTCTGTGCATGCGCAGGCTGGAAACCAGCTTCAGCTGCTCTCCCGCCTCACTGCTGTCCGACTTCAAAGACAGCTGATAACTGCCAGCCTGTCCTGGCCCCATCTCTGCCTCTGATGCAGAGCCCTCCTCAGCCTCCAGGACTGGCCCATGTTCCTCCCCAACCTCCTCATTATCTGACTCTGCTGCCAGCTCCACTAGTCACCAGCAGGCCACAACAGCGGGATGGTTTAGCAATATGAACTGAAGGCAGAAAAGGCAGTGTATTGGGATAGAATATTAATCACAGATTGCACTGGAACATCCAGGGGTACTTTTCCCTAGAAAGTTTATCGATTAGCTGAGAAAGACTTACTAAAATATGTGGCATGATTTGTCAGGATAATAAATCTAAAACTGCAAAAAAAGGATAAAAAGCAGGTTGCTTTGCTACATGTTTTCACATGCTTTGAAGGCTACCATGTGGGAGCTGGGAGACTGCATCCATCTGCGTGAGTTAAATATTTTACTTCATCTCCAGAATACATTCCTTCTCTAAAAATAGTATAAACATGCATCTACATGTTTCATTTGCAGTCTATTTCTGCCCCTGGAAGTGGAATTTGGAGTGATGGAAGAGATAAAAATGATGGAACACAGACTCATACATGGAATGTTGAAGTTTTGATTGATGTGCTTAAAGAACTGGTATGTTCATAAAATGAAATCCAAAAATGTATTTCTGGAATTAAGAAACTCAATGACTACTAGGGCTGCTGGTGGCCAAATGCTAAGACAAGACTTCCCTCAGATCCTCCCTCCTTTACATTCCCATCTCCTTCCTTCCACCAGGGTGCCAGACCCAGCATGCTTTCTGCCTCCTGTGCATGCGCCCTGGCAGAACACCCAGCCTGTGGGCTAAGGCAGCAGATGCTGGCCCATCACTGTCTCCAGGGAGGCCCTGCGTGCCAGATCTAACCACATCACAGGCCAGATCTGGCCCGCGGACCTTGAATTTGACATGTCTTATTTAGATGAAAGTTAGATGCATTTATTTATAAGATCAGAATATTGATCAAGGTACTTTTATAAGCAAACTCTTGATTATTAAGAGCAGGTAATAAAATGTAATTGAAAACAGGTAAAACTGTTTTTTTCTGCATTTCCAATTTATTGAGGGAAGTCTTATAGGAGTTAGTAGAAAGTGTACTTTTAATTCAGAATACATGATGCTTTGTCAGTACAAAGGCTTGAATGCATTAAAGGGCTCATTATGCTAAGACTTGTACATAATTAAAGTTACAAATATTTTTAATAGTATAATTTAATCTAGCCTATATTTTGCCATTTCTCTAGCTAGAGTTTTTTTTCTTCTGTCACCATTCCCATCCTCCATGATTTCTCAAGTATTAGAGAAAAGTCCCAAAGGTACTTTTTCTTTCTTTTTTTAAATAGATTTTTATTATACATTTTCTTTAATATACATAACTATTCATAATTATACAACATCATTGTCCCTTTTTTCCCCTTTCCATCATTATACATCCTAGCTAAAACTATCATATCGTATAATCTCTCCATCATACCATATTATACATCCAAATGATATCTATTATTTGTTTGTTTCCATCATAATATACTATTCCAATCCTCACTTTATGCATTACATGTTCTATTCATGTACAATTCAAATATATTCATTTTTACATTATTTATTCTTACATCTTCCTTTATCCCTGAATAAATGCAATTTTGTTAATCTTCTTTCCTTATTTAACACTAATATCTGCAAGTACCATTGTAAGTCTGACCATCTCAGCATGCTAAAGTATCTTTCTTATTACTTCCTCCTCTGTAGGTGTCCTTTCACTTTTCCACTTTTGTGCGTATAGGATTATAGCTGCATTAATATAGGAATGATTAAATAAATAAGTCTTTTATCGTATTTCCCTACTATTATCCATAATAAAAATAGTTCTGGTTTCATATCTGTTTTGTTGTTTCAACATTTCTTCTAACTAATTCCTTATATTCAGCTGGTATTTTTTCACCGCCGGACATTTCCACCATATGTTATAGTAGGATCCCCATTTTGTTTGCATTTCCAACATTCAAGTGATATATTAGGGAACATTTTTGCCAATCTTGCAGGTGGCAAATGTCATCTGTAAAACATTTTGTATGAATTCTCTTTGTATGCTTCTGATAATGTTAGTTTATGGTTTCTCTCCCATAATTTTTGCCATTTATCCAGTTCTATGGAGTATTCAAAATTCGTCGCCCGAACAGTCATCATTTCTTTTTACATATTCTTCTTCCATGCTGACATTCAATAAATAGTTATACATTTTCTTTATTAATTTTTTATCTGGTCCTAACATTATTTTGTCCAAGTCTTGAGGTTCCTTATATAATCCATACATTTCTCAATCTTTCTTGTATCTTGTTTGAATTTGAATAAGCGGCCACCAGTCTAGTTCTCTTCCCTGTTTTTTTAGTTCCTGATTGGTTTTCAACACTCCCCGTTCGTTTAAAATGTCTTTGTATCTTAAAATCTTATCTGGGTCTAAAACATTGGGATATATACTGATCAAAAAAATAAAGGGAACACTTAAGCAACACAATGTAACTCCAAGTCAATCACACTTCTGTGAAATCAAACTGTCCACTTAGGTAGCAATATTGATTGACAAGCAATTTCACATGCTGTTGTGCAAATGGAATAGACAACAGGTGGAAAGCATAGGCAGTTATAGTAAGACATCCCCAATAAAGGAGTGGTTCTGCAGGTGGTGACCACAGACCACATCTCAGTTCCTGTGCTTTCTGGGTGATGGTTTCGTCACTTTTAAATGCTGGCAGTGCTTTCACTCTAGCAGTAGCATGAGACGGAGTCTACAACCCACACAAGTGGCTCAAGTAGTGCAGCTCATCCAGAATGCGAGCTGTGGCAAGAAGGTTTGCTGTGTCTGTCAGCATAGTGACCAGAGCATGGAGGCGCTACCAGGAGACAGTCCAGTATGTCAGGAGACGAGGAGGAGGCTGTAGGAGGGCAACAACCCAGCATCAGGACCGCTACCTCTGCCTTAGTGCAAGGAGGGACAGGAAGAGCACTGCCAGAGCCCTGCAAAATGACCTCCAGCGGGCCACAAATGTGCATGTGGCTGCTCAAACGGTCAGAAACAAACTCCATGAGGGTGGTATGAGAGCCCGACGTCCACAGGTGGGGGTTGTGCCAACACCATGCAGGACATTTGGCATTTGCCAGAGAACACCAAGATTGGCAAATTTGCCACTGGCGCCCTGTGTTCTTCACAGATGAAAGAGGTTTACACTGCGCACATGTGACAGACGTGACAGGGTCTGGAGACGCCATGGAGAACGTTCTGCTGCCTGCAACATCCTCCAGCATGACCGGTTTGTCAGTGGGTCAGTAATGGTGTGGGGTGGCATTTCTTTAGGGGGCCACACAGCCCTCCATGTGCTCGCCAGAGTAGCCTGACTGCCATTAGGAACCGAGATGAGATCCCCAGACCCCTTGTGAGACCATATGCTGGTGCGGTTGGCCCTGGGTTCCTCCTAATGCAAGACAATGCTAGACCTCATGTGGCTGGAGTGTGTCAGCAGTTCCTGCAAGACGACAGCATTGATGCTATGGACTGGCCACCCGTTCCCCAGACCTGAATCCAATTGAGCACATCTGGGACATCATGTCTCGCTCCATTCACTAACGCCGCGTTGCACCATAGACTATCCAGGAGTTGGGGGATGCTTTAGTCCAGGTGTGGGAGGAGATCCCTCAGGAGATCATCCGCCACCTTATCAGGAACATGCCCAGGCATTGTAGGGAGGTCATACAGGCACATGGAGGCCACACACACTACTGAGCCTCCTTTTGACTTGTTTTCAGGACATTACATCAAAGTTGGATCAGCCTGTAGTGTTTTTTTCCAGTTTAATTCTGTGTAACTCCAAATCCAGACCTCCATGGGTCGCTAAATTTGATTTCAATTGATAATTTTTGTGTGATTTTATTGTCAGCACATTCAACTATGTAATGACCAAAGTATTTAATAAGAATATTTCATTCATTCAGATCTAGGATGTCTTATGTCAAGTGGTTGACATCTTATTTTTGTGTTCCCTTTATTTTTTTGAGCAGTGTATTAATGCTTCCATCATGGATAACCAGACCGGAATTTTCATGTAGTGGTTCTGTCTAACTTTTTCCCATACTGATATCACACCGTTTCTAATGTAATGTCTTTGAACATATCTCTGTGATTTATTTTTCCCATCCCATAAGAATGCATGCCATCCCTAACTGTTGTTAACATTCTTTTATTTTTTTAATTTATCCATTCCTTCACCCATGTTAGAATTGATGCCTGATAGTAAAGCTCCAAATCTGGAAGCCCAAACCTACCCTTGTTTTTGGAGTCTTGAAGCATTTCCCTTTTAATTCTAGGTTTTTTTTCTCTTGCCAGATGAATTTAGAAATCACTCTGTTTAGATCCTCACCATACCTTTTTCCTAATTTTATCAGGGTTGTTTGAAATAGAAATAGTAGCTTCAGTAAAATATTCATTTTTATTGTAAATATCCTTCCAACCAGAAATTGTCTTCTTTGTTGGATATACATCTTGATGTTAACCAAATTCCCAAATATTTTACCTTTTCAATCAATTCATTTTTCTGTTTATAAGAGTTTTTGTCAACATTTTGGTCTTTTCCTTATTTATTTTGAGTCCTGCCACTGTACCAAACTCTTCTATTTTCTTAATTAGTTTAGGTTCTGTTTCCAAAGAATCTTCCAAAATAAATACTAAATCATCCGCAAAAGCTTGTAAATGTTCTCTTTTTATTTGCAAACCTCTTAATTCTGGATCTTGCCTAATCAGTCTGAGCAGAACAACATTAATATGAATAGAAGGGGGGATAATGGGCACCCTTGTCTCGTACTTTTATTTATATTGAATTCCTCTGTTATTTCTCCATTTATTATAACTCTCGCTATTTGATTGGAATAGATTGATTTGATCATTTCTACAAAAATTTTACCAAAATTCATATTTTCCAATTGCTGTGGCATAAATTGCCAATCTATATTATTGAAAGCCTTTTGTGCATCAGTGCTAACTGCTTTTTGGAGTGAGTTTCATAGTATTCCTCATTATTTTTGGGTTGTCTTTTTGGTAAGAAGCCATTCTGGTCTGGATGGATACATTCATTTAGAAATCTTTGAAATCTTTCCGAAATTATGGAGGCAAATATTTTATAATCTACATTTAATAGTGATATTGGCCTATAATTTTTTATTTGTTGAACATCTGAATTGTCCTTTGGAATTAGTGTGATATATGCCTCCATCCAGGTTTTAGGTAGTTTGGCCTGTAGTAGAGCTTCGTTATAAAGCTCCAACAGTATTGGTCCCAATATATCCTGTAGGTTTTTACATAGTTCTGCAGGTATTCCATCTACTCTGGGTGTTTTATTATTTTTCTGCCTTGATTGCTTTGATTATTTCTGCGTCCGTTATCCTTTCATTCAGCATCCCTCTTACTGAGTCTGGTACTTTTGGTAGTGTTGCTTTTTCCAAATACTGTATAGTTGTATCTTCTGGTCTTCTTTCTTGTCTATACAAATTTCTGAAAAATTCCTGCGCTATTTTCTTTTTATCCTCATTTTAGTGGTGGAGAATATCTTTTTCATCTAGTAGTTGATGTATCATTTTCTTTTTTTCTTCCTTTTTCAATTTGTACACCAACCGCCCCCGGTTTGTTTGCATGTTTAAAAAAAAATGTTTCGTCAATTTAATTTTTTGTGCTATTTCCTCTTGTACCCTTAGGTTCAATGTACGTTTTGTTAAATCTCTTTTTTCTATTTTGTTGTTTTTTGGATTTTTCTGCAAATCTCTCTCTAGTCCTTTAAGCCCTTCTTGTAACCTAATTTGCTGTTGTCTATTTTTCTTGTTTCTTCCTGCTATGCATGTTATCGCTAGACCTCACATATATGCTTTTGCCGTCTCCCAGACAATTTGTAAGGATGTTTCCTCTTTTTTATTTTCTTTTTTAAAAATCCATTTCTTTTTTCATCATTTGTCTAACCTGTTTGATTCATTGTCTATCTCAATTTCTTTTTTTGTCCTTTCCACACAATTTTCATAGGGTTGTGGTCTGCACATGTGTTCGTTACTATCTCTACTTCATGAACTTCTTTCCTCATTCCCGATGTCATCCGCACCATATTTATTCTTTAACATGATTGATGCATATTCAGGTAGAAAGTATACTGATTGGTCTTTGGATTAAGTTCTCTCCAGATATCCTGTAGGCTCATTCATGTATCATGTCAGCAAAGGCTTTTGGAAGTGTTCTCATTTTTTTGTTTCTTTTGCTACTTCTGTAATATTTTTTGACATCCACGATGGCATTGAAATCCCCGATGATGCATATATTTTCATAATCCATTTCTGGTTTTTTTTTAAATGCAATCTTTTGTAAAACTTTCTGATGCTTATTCAGGGCAAATATTGCAATCAAAAGAATTTGTTTCTGATTTATTATTATCTCCGTCATTAGTATTCTCCCTTCTTCATCTGTATAAATTTGTTTAGCTTGTAACGCTTCTTTAATACATAATACTACCCCTCTTTTCTTTTGGTATGCTAATGATGAATACAATTTCCCTATTTTAGGGTATTCCAGTACATTGCTGCATTGCCTTTTAATGTGGACTTCTTGGAGACATGTAATGTCCAATTTTAACCTTTGTAATTTGGTAAAGATTTGTTTTCCGTTTGTGGGGAGTTCAATCCATTTATGTTCACAGAGAGCATCTTTACTTCCTCTTCCATCTTTTTCACTTATATATAGGTCTTACGCTTCTGGTTGTTTTTACCTCCCTCTGTATTTTTATTCTTGCACTTTCTTGTTCATCTCGCTTTCCTTTTTTCTTCCTGTTCTACTGTTTTTTCTTCTATTTGTAGTTCATCCTGACTTTTACTTTCTACCTCTTCTCTACTTTCCTGTTCTTCATTTACTGTAAAGCGATGTTCAAAGAACTCATGTACCTTATCTATAGTGTCTATTCTGAATTTTTTGTCTTGCCAAGAGATCAGCATTCCTTCCGGTATCAGCCATCTAAATGTCACATTGTATTTGATCAGTTGTGTTGTTAAAAATTGATAAATGGAAGGCTTATCCTTGCAGACAGCTAGCCATTTGCATTATTTTAGAGAGTTGTTGAGACCATGTAGAGGTTTTATCTGTGTTGTCAGGATCACCTGAATGGTGCAAATGGATATGGAGCCTTCTTGGAACTGTTGAAAAGACTGTTGACTGCAGATAGATGATGTCGTATCCCTCCACTCTGTTGAGAGAGGGCAGTTCAGTTTTGATAGATAGCCTCTTTGATCTCTCTTTCAAGCCAGACTTTGCTGTCTTCAGATTAACAGAGCTGGAGGGCATCAACAGATGGTCTGCAAGAATTTTGGTGGTCCACAGTGCAGCTGGGTGAAGGAGCTGCTCTGGGATGAACAATGGGCAGTGCCTTGGAAAATAGCTTGACTCCCTCCTCTCTCTGGTAGCCCCTCAGATATTGGAAGACTGCCATCCCCTCTCCCCTGGTCCTTCTCTTCACAAGACTAGCCATGCCCATTCCTGTAACCTTTCTTCATATGTTTTAGTTTCCAGTCCCCTAATCATGCTTGTTGCCCTTCTCTGCACTTTTTCTAGAGCCTCAACATCATTTTTGTAGTGTGGTGACCAAAACTGGATGTAGTATTCCAGGTATGATCTTACTAAGGCTTTATAGAATAGTAATATACGAACATATATATATATATATATACGAACATCAAGTGAGAGCTGCACTGAAGGCTTTGAATCCCAGTAAAGCTGGGGTGCTGGGGATAGTGGTAAAGACTTGTGCCAATCAATTAGCAGGGATCCTGACAAAGATCTTTAACATCTCCCTGCAAATGGCCTGTGTTCCGTCCTGCTTGGAAACAGCCACTATTGTCCCAGTCTCCAAGAAAACAGCAATTAACTGTCTAAATGACTACAGACTTATCGCATTAACAGCAATAGTGATGAAATGCTTCCCCAACACCTTAGGATATGCCTCCGACAAACATCAGTTTGCCTACAGGGGGAGCAGGTCAACAGACGATGCCATAGCTATTGCCCTACATTTTGTAGCGAGCCATCTGAGAAACCCAGAAACTATATCAGGATGCCTTTCATTGATTACAGCTCGGCCTTCAGTACTATCCTGCCGAGCATCCTTATCGAAAAGCTAAGTGGTTTGGATTTTCCATTTGCGACTGGATCAAAGACTTTCTGAGGGACCGACCACAAACTATGAGGGCTAGGTCTGTCACATCCACCTCCCTGAAGCTTAGCACTGGCTCCCCACAGAGTTGTGTGCTCAGTCCCTATCTGTACTCACTGTACACACGATTGTGTATCATCTGACCCATCCATTGTGACCATTAAGTTCACAGATGATACTACTGTATTGGGTCTCATTACAGGTGGAGACAAAACAGCGTAGAGGGGAGGTTCAAAAATTATCCCCAGGGTACCTAGAAAACAACCTGTACCTAAACATCAGCAAGACAAAGGAGATGGTGTTAGACTTCCAGAAGAAGAGAGAGGAACCCGTCCCACTTTACATCAAGGGGGGCTGTGTGGAGAGAGTTTCCTCCTTTAAATTCCTGGGAGTCTACTTCCCAGGAAAACCTGGAAGATCTTACCTAGAAAACCAACACAACCCAGGTGGCAAGAAGGGCCCAGCCAAGACTCTATTTCCTTAGGGTCTTGCAAAAGAATGAAGTGGAACAACGAATGATGACCTCCTTTTACCCATCCACAATAGAAAGTGTCCTCACATAATGCATGACGGTGTGGTATGCTGGCTTGACAGCTGTGAATAGAAAGACAGAGCGTAGTCTGCACAGCACAAAACATTGTGGGCTTTTCCCTGATACCACTAGATGACATCGCCAGGGCTTGCTGCCTTAGAAGAGTGAGGAAAATTCTCAGGGACAACTCATATCCCAGTCAGCACTTCTTCACTCTCCTACCATTGGGTAGGAGATAGAGAAGCAGAGCCAGCTGCACCAACAGGCTGAAGAGCAGTTTCTACCATGGGCTGTCAGACTTCTGAACGGAAAATAACTTCATTTCAAGATAGTATGATAGACTTGCAGGGTTGGCACGTTGTCACCTAGGTGACAAGGTCACCTAGTATAAAAAGATTGGGACTGGGTTAGGGACTTCTTTTTTTATTAAAATACAAGTAAAATACAAGTATAAAATACAAGTAAAACATCTTTTTTGAAAATAGCATGGTCCTGGGTTACACTTCTTTATACAGACACCAACTCAATTTCCTGCTTATTTTTGTGTATATCTTATTATCATTACTATTTTATTATTTATTACATATCTTATAACTATTTTGCATTTTCTATATAGTTTTTCCCCTTTTTTAATTTTCTCAATTTTATTTTGATTATCTCATCTCAATTCAAATCATTATATTTATACTTTTGTCTGTTCTGTTTTAATTTCATATTATCTTATCTCATTAAACAAATTTTCTCCTGTAGTTACTAATTAGAATATGACACCTTTATATCTTTTAATTACATCCATTCAACTCTTATTTAAACTTCAATATATACCTTAAGGTTATGACCTTCAATATAATACATAATTTCCAATCGAATTCTGCTTGGTACATTCTTAAAATACACACTATATTCTTTAACAAAAAAGAATTATAAATATATGTAATTATAAACCCTCATTCCATTCCAATTCAGTTCTATCATTAATAATCATTAAAATCTTAACATCTTTAACATTTCTTTTCAATTAAATATCATACTTCCTTAGAGACACATATAATCTCCATAATTAATTTTTCCCTTATTTCTTGTCACATATGTTTTGTAAATCATTAAATATTCATTTTGTTACATTTATTTATTGACAAGCATTCCACTGAGCTATTTTATCAAACATTTTAATCATACATTGTTTCATATTTTCTAAAATTATTTCTATTTCTAATATAACAATACTATCTTATGTACCTTTGCAGAATCCCTTTTTCCATTAAATTTTCACCCATTATCTCTAAATAGGCTCT
Organism: Pseudonaja textilis; assembly: GCF_049901715.1. Lineage (NCBI taxonomy): Eukaryota > Metazoa > Chordata > Lepidosauria > Squamata > Elapidae > Pseudonaja > Pseudonaja textilis. Next base: position 119,257 of record NC_142000.1, read on the forward strand.
GTTTCTCTGCATTTTGTTTCTGTCCTTTATAACTTCTTTTCCTTTCTTTCTTTCCTCTCATCTTCTCCGTCCCCTTTTTACCCCCTTGTCTCTCTACTTCTAATTCTCTCTTCTGCATCTCCCTCTTCTGTTGCTTTCTGATTTTATACTTATTTTTCAATCTATTCTTTTGGGGGGGTTGTTTTTCCCAGTCTTAAACTTTCCATTCTCTTTCCCCCCTTTCCTTTTTTTCCCCACCTAAGATTGCTTGTTCATTAAAGATGGCTTCTTCTTTGTCCCAATCTTCTTGTTCTGCAGGCATTTCTTGTTGTTTCTCATAGTTCCAAATCTCCATTTCTAAGAACTGTAATGCGAAGCCGAAAGAACCTCTCCCTTCTTGTGCATCTTCTTTGTACTTCTTAAGTTCCATTTTCAGTTCTTCTAAGAGTGGAGCCATTTTAAACAGTTTTAAACAACCACCCGATTGATTTTAGTCATTCAAATACAATAACCAAAAATCCAGAGATCACCAAGTAATCCAAATGCTCCCAAGCTGTTTCTTATTTCTTTTTCCACTTTCTCTTCCTGGGGTTTTACTATTTTATTGCAATGTTTCAGGTAAGATGTATCTTTTAGAAGTCTTGTTGAGATTTTACTGTAAGTTCTTTTTAATTCCAGGCAGTCTCCTCCCTTCCAGATCCTGCCCTTTTATTCTTTTTCTCTCCTTTCCTGTTTTCAAAAGCTTTTAAGTATCCAGAAATCTTTATTATCCCTTTGACTTTTTATTTTCAGCATTTAATGCCTATTAATGTCAAAGCGGATTTTTTTCCAATTTCTTGCTTAAGTCTCTTAGCTGCCAGTATAGGAAAAGGAAAAGGAAGAAAAAAGAAAGAAAACCAAATCCTTTCCCTTTTCTCTCTCCTTCACTGCTTAAAAATCTTCTTAGGGAACAGTGTTATTTTTTATACTAGTTTCAATTCCAGGGTACCTTGTTTGTTGCTTTTGCTGTTTGACCTGGTCAACCAAAACTTTCTCTTCTTATCTTCCTCCTGCACATTCTTTTCCGGTCTGCCCCCCGGCCAGATCTAAGCACCCCCGCAGGCCGGATCCAGCCCACAGGCCTTGAGTTTAACACCCCTGCCATAGACAGTCAGAGAAGAGGCCACAAGCTGGCAGTCCCAGGTTCATTCAGGAACCGGTCTTGGTAATTTAAATTCATTCATAGTAGTCCAGTGCTTTGAAGTAATCCTGATGCTTTCCTAGGGTTGCTGCTCATGTTAAGGGTCTGATTTATTTCAGGCCCCCAAAGTAAAACTCCTTGTTCCTCTCCTACTATTTCTTGCAGCCCCCTCCCCCTTTTGTGCCCTTGCTTTATGTGAGTGGTGTACGCGCTTTCTAGTCATGTGAACGGAGCTTCGTGCTTGAGCAAAGGGCACTTGTGATCCGTTGCAAAGCTCCACTCACACAAGTGGAGACACTCCATTCACATGAGTGGAGGTTTGCACATGCTTGCAAGCGACCTCATTTCATGTGCGCTCATCTCTCCTGGTTTCAAACAGGCCACAGCCTGTTGGGGACCCCTGCTCTAGATCTCCTTTTAACTCTTAGTTTAATTGATTTCCTCAATTGGCCACGTATTTGTCTCATTGGAACAATGCCTAGTTGTACTGCAGTGGTGCAATGGTTAGAGTGCAGTACTGAAGGTCACTTCGGCTGACTGCGGCTGACTGCAATTTGGCAGTTTGAATCTCACCAGGCTCAAGGATGACTCAAGCCTTCCATCCTTCCAAAGTCGGCCAAATGAGGAATCAGATTGTTGGGGGCAAGAGGCTGACTCTGTCAACCACTTAGAGAGGGCTGGAAAGCACCGAGAAGCGGTATATGAGACCGCCAGTAGCTACTGCCAGTAGCTTATCTTTTCAAAAGTTCCTAGCATTTGTACATCGTTTGAACTGAGGAGGTTTTCCATGGGATCCTGTCTAGTCCTTCTCCAAGCTAGCTAAGATTGACTCTCCTGAAATCTTGTGTCCATAATATCCGCCTTCATTGCAGCCTCTCTGAAAACGTTGTTATGTTGTCCAGAAGAATCTTACCCAGCTCTTCTGCCTGCCTGACAACTCCAACCTCATTAATGTCTGAGATGCTATTACCTCTGAACTGAACCTTGTATTGGTTTTCAGTGATATGTGCACTTCACGTAGAGTGCTACTTATCCTTCTCTTCTGTCTGTTCTCTTCCTTTTGAATACATCCTGCCCTTCAGTCCTTACATCCCATTCAGGAGTTCCTCCCGCAGGTTTCAGTAATGCCTGCTAAGCTAGCCTTCTCTGCTTAAGAACTTGCTTCTTCTTCTCCATGCTGTGTGTATTTGTATAGCAACATGGGGATCCTTGGCTCACCTGGGCACCTCTGTATTCTGCAGACTCCTTCCAACCCCACCCCACTTTCGGTGCTCGGTCTTGTGCTGTTTCTGGGCTATTTTCTCCTTCCTCCATAGCTTTCAGATTTGCATGTTGCCTTTCAAACACATTCTTCCTGGTTTTGTGAGATACAGACTATCTCAGCAGGAGTCTGCTGTTTTGAAAATGTGTCTCATTATCAAAAAACTAAAGTTCGCAGTGCATGATTACTTGTTGGCTTCTAATATATTTTTTATTCTCCCTGGATCCAGTTTTTCCATTTTCCTTCCCAGCCCTTCATAGTTCCTTGCAGTGTCCTTAAAGTTGTGTCTGGCTGAGTCATTTGAACTATCTAGTGGATCAAGAGAATGGGCTAATTCTCAGTGGATGTAAAGAAGTCTTTAAATCTTTCTGTTCATACCATATGTCTCTGAGGGAGGAAGAGCTACTTTGTTCTCTTGGCAGATTATCCAGCCAACGCTGCTTCAGCCCCTCTCAATAGGGTGTCTGCAGTCACTGCCTCCCTTTTGTCCAGGGCAGAGGCAGGGATCCTCCTTCCCTTGCAAAGGGGCTGGAGTCTGATTTCTTGATTCCTGAGGTGGAGGTTAGCTGCTCTTCCCTCTCCATTTAGGAAACCTAAAACATCATCAGTGGCAAGGAAGGGAATCTATTCTCATACTACAGTGAATAGCTTTGTGGGGTCACATTCCTTCCTTCAACACAGCATCCTCTTGATAATTATTTTTTTAATCTTCCAGGAGGCTTTTTGCTATCTGTGCCCTTGCATAAAAGCTTCCTATGTCCAATCCAAATATTCCCTTCTTTCCTTGATAAACTTGGAGTAAACTAGTCACTTCATCTTTTTTGTTGCTTTGTTTTGTGTTTTAGGGCTAGGAAAACAGTAAACCTCATCTTTTCTGTACTTTTTAAAATGTATTCATCTGACTGTGCTATGTTAATCCATGGAAAAGTGGGAAATATTGCATATTAAACTACTGCCTCTTTATATCCTCTGCAGAACCCAACCTTAAATTTCAAAGAAGTAACCTATGAGCTGGACCACCCTGGATTTCAAATTCGTGATAGCAAGGGCCTGCAAATTGTAGTCTTTGGAGTTCAGCGAGGATTAGGACTGGAGGTTTTTCCAGTTGATCTAATATACAGACCTTGGAAACATGCTGAAGGCCAGGTAAATATGCAGCTCTCAGATTTTTTTCTCCATTTAAATTTTTTATAATGACTATACCACTGTTTATGAGATTTACTTATTTGTTAATTCATGAGTCTTCACTTGGGTGTAGCATGATTTAGAATTTTTTAAAAATAGCTGATCTTTCAAATGATAAGCTTTTGAATGAATGCTTTGAATTATTAGTACATATTATTGGGATTTCAAAGAATTAGGATTTATAGCAAGGGAGATAGCAACAATCACAACATCTTTGCTGATTGTAGATGTTAACTAAAAAAATTAAACTTAACTTTGAGAGTTACAAGGAATAAAATATTTGCTTTAGAAACTGAGCTTTAGGCATATGAGATTTCCCCCACCCCCACCCCCTTTCTAGTAATGCAATAATGCAGTGTTACAAATGATAAATTGGTTGTGGCAAGAGAACAAATCAATGTTTTAAATTTTGTTTTGAAAGTGAGCAGGAAGATCAAAACTAATTAAATGCATAAGAGTGGGGGCAAAATGTGAAAGAAAAGATGATGAAGATCCACATGTGATGTGGTTAAAGGCCTGAAATGATGATTCCAATGATGTCATTTTTTGCAGCTCTCATTCATTCAGTATTCCCTCATTAACCCAGAGATCTTCTGTTTTGCTGACTATCCCTGTCATACTGTTTCCACGGAGATCTTGAAAGCACCACCTGAGGATGATAATCGAGAAATTGCCACATGGTAAGCATATTGCTTTTCTTAAGATGCACTTGCTTGGCGGGGTCATAGTGAGGACAGTATTTATCATGAGACCTCTCTGATGGAAATAATTTTTGAAGCTCCAAGAGCACAGACAGTTATATGAATCAATCAAAGAGGGGCATTTTTGTTAAGGCACCAGATAGAAACCGGGGATGTTGAATTCTAGTGCTGCCTTAGGCACGAAAGCCAGCTCAGTGACTTTGGGCCAGTCACTCTCACTCAACACAAACCACCATAGAGTTCCTGTGAGGAAAAGGGGAAGAGGAAGAAATGTTAGGTATTTTTGCTGCTTTGTGTTATTTATATAAATAATAAAGGTGATATATAGTAAGATTAGTAGGGGAATAGTTCCAAGCACTAAATGTATTGGCTAGACTATAATAAGTTGCATAAGTTAAATATGTAAATTCCATGGATGGTCCCATTTTTTTTATACTTTGCAATCATGAGAGATGAGAGACAAAAAGAGGGACTTAAGTAACTCTGAAGCTTTCTTAGCCTGTGTTTTTAATTCTTAGCCTGCCTTTTTCAAACCTTGAACATTTATTTACAAGATTTTTCCACTGATAAATGTAGTCAAAACCAGTATAATTCAGGACAATGAAAGCTCATTAAAAAAGCCAGTTCACAAATGTTTCCAGTATATACAGTGACTATGGTCTTTCAGGTCCCAGAAATGTGGAGTTTTCTGTGCAATAACTAGTGTTTTGAATTGCATCCAGATTCAAACTAGCTATTTTAGGAAGGAATCCTATGTACATCATAAGCAGGTGCAGAGTCACTCTGGCTGTCGTATACTAGGCCAGTTGTACACTTTTCAAAGCAGTCTCATGTAGGACATTATACTGTAAGAATCCAAATGGGAACATGATCTTTGCTGGAGTGTACAAAGAGTAGCAGCATTCTCATTCCAAGTATCAATGTAGAAGTATTTAAGTAAAGTTAAAAAGCCATGTGAACTTGCTCATAAATTTCAATTTTGTTTCTTTTTTGTTAGGAAGAGCCTAGATTTGATTGAGTCCCTGTTGCGGTTGGCAGAGGTGGGCCAGTATGAACAAGTCAAGCAGCTCTTCAGTTTCCCTATCAAGCACTGTCCAGATATGTTGGTCTTGGCTTTGCTACAGATCAACACTTCTTGGCATACTTTGCGGCATGAACTCATCTCCACCCTTATGCCCATTTTCCTTGGCAACCACCCAAATTCTGCTATCATCTTGCATTATGCATGGCATGGGCAGGTAAGGATTTGAAAGGGGCAAAAGTGGAGATACCTTGCTTTTTCTTCGGCCTCAGAAGAGTGGTGTAGTGTGGATTTAGTTATGGGATGTGCCTCAAGCTGAGCTCTGTTGTTGTATTTGCAAGAGGCCCCCAACCTTTTCAACACCAGGGACGGCTCTGTGGAAAGAGGTTTTTCTGTAGACCTGGGAGGCATGGTTACGTGCTCTGACTACATTCCACGTGTGTGCAGATGGGGTTTCACTCATTTGTGTGGCACCAGTTTCTGGACTGGTGGCCAGTTTGTGGACCGGGGTTTGTGGACCTTGTTGTATGCTATGAAGTCATTGAGAGAGATTGTCTAGACTCGCAGGGGTTCCCAACCTTGGCAACTTTAAGACTTCTGGACTTCAACTCCCAGAATTCCTCCTCCAGTCAAGTTAGCTCAGGAATTCTGGGAGTCGAAGTCCACAAGTCTTAAAGTTGCCAAGATTGGGAACCCCTGGTCTAGAGCCTTGGAGTTCACTCTAAATAGCCTGATGATTTCCCAGCTCTCTTTCATGCTTGTCAGATCCAGGAATAAAGGAGAGACAGTACTGAACTACTACCTGGAATCTGTTGTGAGATTGTTTGGATTAAAGAAAAGTGGAGAAGAGCCTGCTGTGGCATATGCATTTGCTGTGTTGGAGAGAGAGGAATGTTTTTGTAGAGTTTTCTTATTGTGGATTCCAACAGCACTAATTATCAATGCTGTGTGGCCTGCCTGGTTCTTCTGGGTGCCAAATACCCTCCAGAAAGAAGTTGCACTTGCATTTAATTAGCTATCTGAATAAATGCCTTTATGGAAAGGTGGGGAAAATATTTAAGTATTTGGCAAACTTTAGCATCTTTGATCAAAGGAGAAGCATTTGAAAATCAATTGAATGCCACAGTTGTTGCTCCCAATAATCCTCTTAATTGGCTTCCCTCAATGCCGCTTCCTACAGACCAGGCATGTCTGGCAGTGTGCTGAAAGTAAATAATTGCAGTAAATAAAACATCAAGAAGTAGAGGTAGTGGATGTGGTTTCAACTAAGAGGGCAGGAGATGGGCAAGAAGAGCAGAAGTGGGACAGTGTATTTCCTATATGTTGCCTATCTCTGGTTTCCACTTGGTGTTTTGCCTGGATTGCCCAGTTGAGAGACCTGGATCAGAAATGTCCGAAAGGTGCTTTTTGAAAAGGCAACTGGACATTCTTGGATTTTTTTTTCTTTGAAAAGGTTTTGCTTCTCATCCAAGAAGCTTCTTCAGTTCTTGGGTGAGAAGCAAAACATTTCTAAGCCCCAAGAAAGTTCAGTTGCCTTTTGGAAAAGCACCTTTGGGACAACTGTGACCTGGAGGATTGAGAACCTCCATAGGCAATTCCCTTCTTGCTTTGAGATTGGTGGATGGATTAGAAGAAGGTCATGAGAGTTAGTGCTCTCAGCCTTGCACCTTGATGTTACTGTGGCCCTGGGCTCAAATCCAGCATATCCAATTCCAGTGGATTATCACGGATTATAATAATAGAGGAGCAAAAATCTGGTCTCTGTCACCAAGCCAACAACTAAATAATTATGGGACTAGACTAACATTTAATTTTGTTCTTAGGGTCAGTCCCCTTCAATTCGTCAGCTCATCATGCATGCTATGGCAGAATGGTACATGAGAGGAGAACAATATGACCAAGCAAAATTATCACGTATCCTAGATGTGGCCCAAGACTTGAAGGTGAGTCCAATTTTTGTGTTGCTTCTATTTTGGATTATTATAGTACTAGTGTTGGTACCAAACATACAGTTCTGGCCCAGAGGAAAACTCCATGTTTTTTTATTTTTTTGTGCACATTCCTAAGTCAGTGTTGACTTCTAGTGACTGCCTGGACTAATCTTGGCAAGATTTTGGAAGTAGCTTGCCATTCCCTGCTTCCTTAGGCGAGACTAGAACTCACAGTCTCCTGGTTTCTAGCTAGGGCCTTAATTAGAATGCAACCCTGGCAAGCTGGTTTTTATATACCATATTACAAAAGTTAATGTAATACATAACAAAGTATGAGGTTTAGTCTTGATTACACTTGTGTGGTAATAACTCTTTGGGATAAGCGAAGGAGAATCATGCCTTGTCTTTAAGTTAACATGCTGCCAGATTGCTAAATTGGTAAATTACAGTACAGAGGATCCTTGACTTTCAATGAAAGTTGGTACTGGAACTTGGATCACTTAAGCCATGCAGTTGCTAAGTGATTTATATCCAATTTTATGATTGTTTTTCCTGCAGTCATTAAGGAGATCATATAACCATTAAGCAAATCTGACTTCCCCATTAACTTTGAAAGGTTATGAATGGCATTTTGGGGATCCTGGGACACTGCAACCATCATAAGTGCAGGCTGGTTGGCAAGCACCTGAGGTTTGATCACGTGACCCCAGAGACCATGCAACGATCATAATTTTTTACATTATTTTAACAATACTTAGAAACAAGATAAAAACCATATATCAACATGATCAAAATGACACATGTAGCAGAAGACAAAAACCAACAGCAACAGTCATGACTCAAAAACATGCAATATTTTAAGGCAAATTGGGGCAGTGAAAGTGAAAATCTTTGCTAGCTTCAAATTTCTACTTTGGCACTTCTCAGTGGAAATGGGAGTTTTCTTGGGTGTGTATGTGTGCATTTTAAGACAAAAGAAAGAAAAAGAGAGAGAGACAGAGACAGAGAGAGTGAGAGAGAAGTTCTTTCTTGTGCAAAAAGAAACTTCAGATTTTTTTAAAAAAGGAATTTATATAAACCTCAGAAACACAGAGGCAGGGAACACCCAGTTTCATAATCTATTATCAAGCAGCATAGCTAAGGCATATGGTTCCATTCATTATGCAAGACTCTTTTAAAGAATCCAAATTTAATTTACTAGAACCAAATAATTTTATACATTTATAAATGGTTCTTTTATTCCAAACACATTTCTAGAATAAATTGGAAATGTTTTCAGTAAAACAGTGCTTCCAGATTTAGAAAGTAAATACTTAATATTTAATAAAGTATGTTTCTCCTTTGATTTGATTTGGATAGTATTTTCTTAGAAGCAAATACCAGGCAGGAACTGAAATGGATTTAAAAAAAAATCCTGGAAGCCGTTAATGGCAAGTCTTTAAAGTCCCAGGAGTTGAGCTTGATACACACACACACACACACACACACACACACACCATGCTTGCTTGATGTAAGGGAGACTATCTTTACCTCAATTTGTTCTTATATTGCAATTTTATTCTAAAATGTGTAAAGAAAACAAAAAGCACCTTAAATTTAGGACTTGAGCCATCTTTTATCCGGCTCCAGGCGCAACCCTATTTCTACTATGCAGTTTGTAGCACATTTTTGTATTATATTTTTAAAATTGTAAAGGTGAAGGGAAAAAAATTGGCTCGGATTACCAACCACCCATATCTCTAGAAAAATGTTACACTGAAGAACAAACAATAACCTCAACAAGTACCATGTTTACGACCTATCCCAAAACTAAGGTCTAGCCTGATTTTTTGGGAGTGGGCCTAATATAAGGCCTATCCGAAAAAATAAGCCCTAGTGAAGGGGGTTGGCGTGGCCAGCACAGAAGGCAGCCCTTCCCTTCCCCAGTCACCTCATGGAGGCTTGACCCCTTAATTGCGGCCCACGGATCAGCTGACCCAGCGATTGGCCCAGATATCCAGAGCACCTCCCCCACCACTGGCCTGCCTTTTGCCAGTGGTCACGCTTCCCTGCACGAGCTCCATGGCAACCCTGCAGTGGGAGGGAGGGGGAGATTACCCTTTCCTCCTTTGGGCCTGAAACACACACACATGCACACACGCACATGCTTGCTAGAAAGGGACATGCTGTGTTTTGTTTCTACAGTAAGGACAAGCTTCCCACAAACTTCCAGAATTGCTTGAAATTCTCATTAGTGTGAGAGGCTACATGCTGCTTCTGCAGGGGGAGGCTTAGTCCCCTTATGGGCCCTGGCCCTGGTGGATGCTACAGCTCTCATGCCACCTGTGTGAGGCAAGCATGGCACTTTCCCTGGTCACCTGTGGTGGCTCTGCAGCCACCTCGCCTTCCGCCCAGTGCAGCTCACCTCCAAGCCCCAGTTGCTACCTAGCAGCCTCCTACCTCTCGCTAAAGCTACCCCACGCACAGCTGGCATGAGAGCTGCAGCACCCGCCAGGGCTGTAGCATCAAGTAGATGTGCAGGCTGGTGCTCAATAGCTCAAAGAAGACCCCTTCCAGCCAGAGTTCCGTGTCCAGCCAGGGAGCGGTTCCCAGGAGTGCCCAATTCTCAACCTGCATGGCTTCATGGTGGGAAGGAGCTTCCTGCCCACCTGAAAGAAAGACTGGGTCGTCCCATCCACACACCCCCCCCCAAAAAAAACCCTCAAGCACCAGGCTACAGTCTCCACCCCAGGGAGCCTCAATCGGGGCCTAGCTCTCAGCATGCTCCGGGCTCCACCCACCAGGAGGGCGAATCACTCCCTAGTAGATTGGATACAGACCATGCCCCACCTGGATCTAATGGGATACGTAGGTACAACTAGGGAGAAACAGGCCTGTACTTAAGTTGTTCCCAAGCCAAACTACTCCCCAGTTTCTGCAAGAAAATCTAGGTAGCCATAATATAATACATTGATGTTGAGTTTGACAGATGAACAAGCTACCTCAGTTCTCAGATAATTATAATAACAGAATTGGAAGGGACCTTGGAGATATTCTAGTCCATTAGTAGCTGTTTAGGAGAGGACTGGACAGAACAGAACAGAATAGGTGGGAGGGAGCTTGGAAGTCTTTGAGTCCAACCCCCTGCTCAGGCAGGAAACCTATAACATTTCAGACAAATGTTGTCCAATCTCTTCTTAAAAACTTCCAGTGTTCGAACATTCACAAGTTCTGGAGGCACTAATTAATTGTTAATTAGTTTGTAAGATGGTACTTCCAAACTATTAGCTTTTTTTCTTCCAGTATAGTAGCTGTCCAATATGCAGTATACAGTATTCCAATATTATTGGGAGCTCCATCCAATCATCAAAATACCTGCAGTTCCTGGTCCAGTGTGAAACAGTGGTAAATCTGAACTAGAAGGATGTAGTCACCAGTTATGATGCTGAAGAGGAAGACCTTTCAGTCTTCAGCAGGCCTGCCCTTTCTGGGGTCATTGATTTCTCTCCCCACATTCACCCTGCTAATTTTTAGGATTCCCAAGGAACTTCCACCTGGAAAAACAGGTGCTTTCTCCCACCCCAAATGCTGTGCGGTGGAAATGAATTTGCAGGACCACTACAGGAAAGCTAGAGAGAGAGAGGTCAGGCTTGCCATATGGACTAGCAGCTTTTTTTTTCTTCAGGCATTGTCTATGCTGCTGAATGGTACTCCATTTGCCTTTGTTATTGACCTTGCTGCCCTTGCCTCTCGGCGGGAATACCTCAAACTAGACAAATGGCTCACAGATAAAATTCGGGAGCATGGGGTAAGTAGGGTTTTCTTAATTCATTCTGCAAGTTGTTTTCTGATTAAAACAGTTGCTTATTTTGAAGTGTCCTTCTGTTTGTGCGTGCAGAGTATGCCCTAAAGTGTGTTGAACTTTAACTCACCCAAAGCGTATCTACTTCTATTTATTTATATCCGGCTTTTATAATTTTTAAATAAATATTTTGTGCTTATACTATATGCAACTCATACAGCTTTGCACTTCTTCTTTTCCCTAGGAGCCCTTCATCCAAGCTTGTATGACTTTTTTAAAGAGAAGATGTCCCTCTATCTTGGGTGGTCTTGCTCCAGAGAAAGATCAGCCCAAAAGTGCTCAACTTCCACCAGAGACTCTAGCAACAATGCTAGCTTGCCTTCAGGCTTGTGCTGGGTAAGCAAATCATGGTCTTCTTTACAAGGATGTCTGTTTAGGGCACGTTGACAAGGGAAGAGGAAGGCCAGGCTTGGGGGATGCCCCCACCTTGCAAGATCCCCCCCGCCATTCTCTCCCAGCTCTCTTTGCTGGCAGCAACAGTGAATGTACCACACCGAAGGTGGAATGCTCAAAGGCAAATGCAGGGGCACTTCACTCCTGCACTAAGGCTCCAGCCATGCCACTGCTGTGACAGGGTGATGCCTCTTTCATCCTTCTGCTGCGACAGGGTGACAGGGAGCCGCAGCAGAGGCCCAGAGCCGCATGCAGCTCTGGGGCTGCAGGTTGCTGACTCCCGGTTTAGGTGCTAAAGCAGAGGAGGGGAGTTTAGAGTGTAATATTCTGTGGCTCAGCTACAGACCCGCTTGGCCAATAAGGTTGAGGTAAGAACTTTGTGGATAAATAGCAAGTGGAAAGGAGTTATGGATTTTAAATATAGAACACATGGATAATCCTTAACATTGTTATATGTAAAATATTATTTGTCTTAAACCAATAAATGATTTTTTCTTCTATTTATATATCCCGTATTGGATCTACATTTAAAATTTACAGCATCAAAATGTCATGTTTCTTAGGTAATTTTCTTGGCAGCAATATGAAACTGGTTTACTGCTGCTTTTTAGACTGTAGCCTCTTGATGCACTTCCATCAAGTACTAGTTAGGTGTAACCATGCTTAATGGTTATTTTCCTCCACGTAAAACTGAGGTGAAAGACAGAAGGGTCTGTGTGCCCCTTCTCAAGAGGCCACCCTTAGACCCAATCGTGTTAGACAACTTTCATCCAATATCCAAACTTCCTTTTGAGGAAGGCTGTTGGGAAGATGGTTACTGCTCAACTTCAGAGAATCCTGGATCAAGTGGATTATTGGACCCTTTTCAGTCTGGGTTACAGTATTGGTGTACAATACTGAGATGGCATGATGATCTTTAGAGGACTTATACAGCATGGTGCGGCTAACTAACTCTAATGTTAACCCTCATCTTTAAAACATATAGAGATAAAGTACTCACAACATTCATACCGATGTTTTAAAGATCTTACAGTCAGGATCTGGTATCTATAGCTGGAGAAGGTAGTTCTTGACCAACTTCCCTGTGGCTTTCCTTTATCTATCTGCACCAGTGGTAGTATTCAGCCGGTTCTCACTGGTTCAGGCTAGCAATGATTTGGCATTGCTCGCAGAACCGGTTGTGACTTCTGGCTGGCCACCCCACTGACCTGGTCGCAGCTCTCTCGCTTGACCCACCCACCCGATGCTTGTGGTGGGGTAGTGGTGATCCGCCCGGGAAGGCAGGGACCCGGCTGCCTCCCATAGCAGTGCCTCTGCCGCCTCCACCCACTTCCTTTCATTTTGTCCCCCCGGAGAAGCGAGTGGCGGCAGAGGTGCTCCGTCCAGGAGTGCGGGTAGATGTCCTGGAGCCGCTTGCTTTCTTCATTCTCCCACTGCCTGCTGCTCTGGACTCGCCAGATCAGTTTGTCCAAGACCAGGTGTGAGAGAGAGGGAGGTGTGTGTGTGTGTGTGTGAGTGAGAGAGAGAGAGAGAGAGAGCAAAAGAGAGAAGAAAGAAAGAAAGAAGGGAGGGATGGAGGGAGGGAGAGAGAGAGAGAGAGAGAGAGAGAGAGAGAGGAAAGGAGAATGTGTGTGTATGTGAGAGAGAGAGAGAGAAGGAAAAGAAAGAAAGAAAGAGAGAGAAAGGAAGGAAGGAAAGAAAGAAAGAAAGAAAGAAAGAAAGAAAGAAAGAAAGAAAGAGAAAGAGGTCAAGGTTGCAGACCCCTGTTCTAGTCCAAGTCCCTGCTCAGGCAGGAAAATGGAGGATGCCAAACTCTTAAGTAGAGGTCCTGGGAAAGGTGTCAGAGTAACAGAATAACACTTAGAAGGGACCTTGGGGGGGAACCATTTCAGAGAAATGGCTGTCCAGTCTTTTCTTAAAAACTTCCAGTGGTTGAGCACCCAGAACTTCTGGAGACAGGCAGTTCCACTGGTTAATTGTTCTCACGGTCAGGAAGTTTCTCCTTAGTCTTAGTTTGCTTCTCTCTTTGTTCAGTTTCAATCCACGGCTTCTTGTTTGCTTTCTGGTGCTTTGGAAAATACATTGCCCCCATTTCTTTCTGGCAGCCCTTTAAAAGCCTGTTGCCTATCACACCCTTGGGCAAAGCATGTGAGCCATTTCCTCCTTTCAGTGGTCCATGAAAGTATATCTGTAGTATGTAGATAATAAAGTCAAAAAAAGCTGAACATCATTTTTACAGAACTATAGATACGTTGAGGCTGGGTGACAAGGAATGGCTGGGAGGGGAGGGGCCAGGTGAGGCACCCGTTGATGTGAATGACATTGAGTTGGCCACACCCACCAGGCATATCACCAAGCCATGCCCACCCAGTCACATGACCACCAAGCCATGCCCACCCAGTCACATGACCACTAGCCAAGTCACAGCCACAGAACTGGTAGTGAAATTTTTTGAATCCCACCACTGATTTGCACATAACTCCTCTACCTGCCCATCCCACTAGATCAGAGAAGGTAGCAGCTCCTGACATACTGCCATCTGTGGTGACCTAGTAACCCTGCCTTTTCCATGGCTGCCACGCCTTGTGGAACACTTTCCCCCTGGCCATCCAACAAGTCCAACTGTTTTAGCCTTTTGGAAGGCTATCAAATCCTGTCTTTTCTCCCAGGAACTGAGGTAGTCTTGAATGCCTAGGCATATTTATTGGTGGATTCTGGGAGGGTGACTGAAGCACAAGGTTTTTAATTTGGTTTTATGGGTTTGTAGTTTTGTTGTGGCAGCCTAAAAGTTGTGCTCTAAATTGGGAAGCCATACAAAACTTTTTTAAAAAAGAAAAAGCAACCATCAATGCCATCATTCTCCTAGATACAGGCATAATCAACATCGTAATCCCTGACAACCAAGTCTTCATCTTTGAATCTATCTTTGAGATTGTTTCATGTCCTTCAGCCCTTGTTTGCTGGGGAAAAACTGTTAAAATGTGTTGAGCTTTTTGTCCCTCAGTTATATAGTATTAGAATGCATTGGAAAAAAGCGATCTAAGCTCAAACAAGCCAGTTCTAAGATAGAGGATTTGCTAGCTTTTCCACATAGCCAGGACCAAATGCAGTTCTTGAACAGTGCTAAAACAAACTGAATTTAAGTAAAAATAACTTGGTTTCTCCATTAGAAGTGTATCGCAAGAGCTGTCGGAAACTATTCTCACCATGGTAGCCAACTGCAGCAATGTAGTGAACAAAGCCAGACAGCCACCGCCTGGCGTGATGCCCAAAGGACGTCCCCCCAGTGCTAGCAGCCTGGATGCCATCTCCCCTGTGCAGGTATGTAGCAAGCGTGAGATAAGCAGGTAATAGTTCTTTTGCCTGTTGGTTTTTCAGTGTGCAGAATTCAGCCTCATTCAAACGGAGTTCATCCTGTTCTCTTTGCATAGTGAACGTTACCTTGCAGGTTAAGCACAATCTTTGAACCTGATTGGCCCTTTACAGCTTCTCAGGCCAAGCATCAGTGCTAGATTGTAAGGGCTTGTGATAATGGGGCTCTTCGGCTCTCAGATGAACTGCTCTTTGAAAAAGCAAGGAACAATTCTTGGCCTGCACTCACATGTAGATTGCTGTGCCCTTTCATTATTTATTTTCTCAATACTGTATTTGGCTCTATTCTACTGATTAAAAGAAAAAAAGTGAATGAAAGATAGGCATTTGGGCATACGTTTTAAGAAATTATCTGCAGTAAGGCCATGCTGAAGTATGGAACATTATGGTCAGTTGGAAGATAGTTGTTCTACATGTTAATCGGGTGGGATGCTATCGTTTGGGCCCGGTTCTATAGAATCTATAGTTCTGAAGAGTAGCAGACACCGAGCCAGTTTGGTGTCTGCAGTTCACCGAGCCAGTTCGGTGTCTGCAGCTCTGTTTGGCCCAGCCACCCGCCTGGGCTCTTGGCTGTCCTTTATTTCCTGCTTTTTCAACCTCAGCTGCTTTGCACGGCACAGATGAGGTTGAAAAAGCAGGAAAGAAGAGGAGTTTGAAATGCTGTGCATTTGTGCGCAGTGCTGAGGTTTTTGGGAAATGGTCTACACACACAAGCACAAAACACGCTCACCCGGGGTGGGATTCTACCTGCCGGAGAACCAGCAAATCATGGCACTGGCTGGCCCCCCGCACTCACTCCTTACCTGGTATGCGCACCGTCAAACTTGCCTACTAAGTTGCTATTTTTCCTTTTTTCCCCCAACTAACAGCTGTTCTTCTGTGCGGGAGATTTAGATTAGCTAGAAAGCAGGAAATAATTGCATTTCTTGCTTTCTAGCTAATCTAAAAGCAGAACTGAACCTTCCTTAGGACCAAAGCTTCTATTTTTCAGTTCAGACTCAGGTAGCTGATTGCAGATAGATAGATCTCTAAGATCTCTGCCTGCCTGCTTTGCCTGATTTTGGGTAAAAGTTGCTCTTTTTTATATAAAAAAATCAATATTTATATATATATTTATAATATTTACATATAAGTCATGCCCAGCCAGTCACATGACCACCAAGACATGCCCAGTCAGCAAGCCATGCCCAGCCACACATGACCACCAAGCCACACCCACAAATTAGGCCACACCCACAAAACCAGTTGTTAAGAAATTTAAATTTCGTCCCTGATGATAATGTCATCGTTCCAAGTAATGGGCCTGATCAATTCAGGACTCTGAGGCTGTGGCTTTTCTCAAAGATCAATTTTATTGGGTATATCATATCAGCACGTTCAAATGTAAAACCAACTCTAAACATTTTCTGCGTTTTGTTATAATAAAAAGAAATAGATATCACTGACCCATCCCTAGTGTCACTGGTCATGTTAACCAACCAGGTGGATGGCAGGTTGCTCAGCTACTCCCTCTAGCTGTTACAAGTCTCCTTGAGACAGCCTTGATTCCCACAGGCCTTATTGCTGTTATGTCTGGCATCTGGGAGGAAACTATCCACACCCCATAGTAGGGCAACTAAGAAATGAAGTAAAAGGAATATGGCTTCAGCTAAAGGCATTTTGAGAGTTGATAGTTCATTTGTAATCTAAAAGAGCCATCAGCAGAATTCTGAAGAAACATCTCTTTGATGGATAACATGACTTCACTCTTATTTATTATGCTGATACGTTCATCGGCCGCATCCAACTCATTGCTTTTCACCAGCTGTCCTTTATTTATGCATTGATGTAGGTACACTTTCAAATCCAAGCTCACTTTGGCTTATGGCCATTCTCCCTCTCCAGATAGCTCTGCTGGGTGTGTTTCTCCTCTTAACCTTTCTGATTACCTCTGCTTATTGTGATTTTATGTCCTGTCTCTTTTTAGTCTGAGAGAATAAGGCTACCTTCAGTCTTGAGGGCCATTCTGTATATCATCTAATTTCCAATTTTGTAGGCAAAACTACAGTTGATCTTTTAGCTTCTCAGAGCTGCTGATTAGCATTTGGGGAACAAAGAGCCACTCGAGGTGGGCTTTCGTTTCTGATCTTCATGATTCTTCTTATGTTGGTAGGAACAGACTCATCATGTCAGGATTTGATGGAAAATGTTACTGATTTGGCAGGTGTGATCTAAATAAACATGATAAACTATTTGATACGAATATATAAATAACTGTTTTCTTTTCCTTGATATTTTATTCTTGTCAGATTGATCCGCTTGCTGCTGGGATGGCATCTCTCAGTTTAGGTGGCCCAACGGTTCCTCATACCCAGAGTGTGCCTGGATTTCCTCCAAACTTGAGTTCTGCTTTTAGTACTCCTCAGTCACCAGCAAAAGCATTTCCACCACTTTCTACACAAAACCAGAACACACCTTTTAGCGGGATTGGTGGGCTCTCTTCACAGCTTCCAGGTACGGTTGTATTAAACAAGCTTCTGCTCATTAGGAAACAATTCTGGAAGTTACTCTGCTTCACCCTCCTTTTGGAGCCAGACATTAAATACTATGGCTTGTTCCTCTTCTCACTAAAGGCCTTCTGTTCCCAAGAACCAGTTCTTTCTCAAAAGATTGTACTTCCCAAATTTTCTGAGCTTGTAGAATGAAAGCCAAAAAAAAAAGGTGGGATATGCAATAACGCATTTCTGAATACATGCAAAATAGAGGAAGCTATTTCGATATAACCAGTGTTATTTGGTGTGTACAACACTACCACTATCATTGATGACCTGTGCAACGCCCTTTATATTTTCAGGGTAGTGAAATCCTTGAGCCCTGTACTTTGAACACTCCTTTGTACATTGGATCATTATATCAAGGGAAATAGCAATAACAATAGCACTTAGATTTATATAGTGCTGTACAACAGAGGTCCCCAACCGTTGGTCCGTGGAGCACTGGTGGCCCATGAGATAATTTTGGTGGTTCGCGACGCACCTGGGTGAAGCAGCTACTCTGGGATGAGCAATGGCCCAGTCCTGTGAGTAGAGCTCTGGATTTTGGGACAGGCCAGGCAGCTTATGGTGGGGCTGGAAATCTCCGCTGTAGAGGTGCAAGTTGCAAAGAGTAGCGCAGCCCTCGTGGCAGGAATGAGGTAATGATGCTGTTGCGGCGAGGGGGGTGGGGGTGGCAGCACAGGCGGTCCGAAGCAATGGCTGTCGGCAACCCATGGCTCTTTCTTCCCCCTGCTGTGGCTTACTGTCGGCAGAATTCACAATTGGCTGGCCACGGCCCTCATCCACCCCTCCCACTCACTCTTCGCATGGCCTGAGGAGGAAGGGAGAGAGAGAGATCAGAGAGAGAGAGATGAGAGATCCTGGTATTTTGTTTTCTGTGGAAAATGGGTCCAAGTGGTACTTTAAGGTTGCAGAAACAGGCAGCCAAGCTAAGTGCCTGAAGGACCCCATCCCATCACTGTCCAGCTGCTTCAGCCAACGGTGCGCTGGATTCATATTAGTGGTCCATGGGAATTAAAATTATAAATTTAGTGGTCCATGACGTCTGAAAGGTTGGGAACCCCTGTTTTACAGCACTCTCTGAGCAGTTTACAAAAGCTGGTGTATTGCCCCCAACAATCTGGGTCCTCATTTTTTCAACATCAGAAGGATGGGAGGATGAGTCAACCTTGAGCCAGTCAGGATTGAACTCCTGGCTGTAAGCAGAATTTGCCTGAAATGCTGCATTCTAACCACTGCACCACCACGCCTTTTGAGGAATGGGCAGTTAAGAAATATGAAACATAAATAAATATGAAATATATACCTAAAATATCAATCATTCAACAGTTGGCCTTTTCAAGGATAACTATACTGTTCTGAAGTCAGAGTTTATGTTTTTTCAGTAGGTGGTCTCACAACCAGTAGTCTGGGTATTGGAACTGGCAACCTTGGCCTCCCTGCAGTGAATAATGATCCATTTGTGCCAAGAAAGCTGAACACATCAGGATTGAACCAACCCACATTCCAGCAGAGTAAGGTGAAACCTTGTAAGTGGTGATGTTTGATTGTTGACCAGCCCACAGCTTTGTTGGTTTAGGCTGCATGGTGCTGTGTATGTAACAAAAAAGGAGTGACACTGACAGGTGCGGAGCTGTGGACAGCCTTTCAGTCAGTACTTTGCAACACTCCCTTTAGAAGAAATTACAGCTCCCAAAATTTCCTTTAGCCTGCTAAAGAGGTCTCTCTGTTCTTGCTTTTGGAAACCTCTCTCCCATTTCCTTATGGAGCTGTCACAGTTCAGTTCTCAAGCATCTTTGAATGTACAGCATGTTTGAGATCTTCCCACAGATGTTCACTCATATTGTGTGGGAGTCCAAAGACTATTCCAAAATGTGTATCTTTTGTGGCCAGTTTGAAGCTACACAGTATGCTAGATTTTTGTCTTACTGAAATTTCCAATATTTTTTCAGCTTATGGAATTTCTTACTGAAATTTCCAATATTTTTTCAGCTTCACTTTCCTATAGGACCCTGATGGCGAACCTATGGAATGTGTGCCACAGGTGACACACACAGCCATTTATGCCGGCACACAAGCTGCAGGCAAGCTTACCTCACTGCGCATGTGTGTGCCTCACAGCTGATTTTTCGGCTGGTTTGAGGGCTTTTTTGGCCTCCCAGAGGCTTGAGGATAGCTTCTGCAGCCTTTGCAGGATGAATAATAGGCCCGTTTAATCATTTCCTGTAATACTGGAAGTGATGAAATGGGCCTATTATTTGGCCTGCAAAGGCTGCAGAAGCTATCCTCAAGCCTCTGGGAGGCCGAAAAAGGCCTCAAACCAGCTGAAAAATCAGCTGTGAGGTGCAGTATAGGTAAGGGAGCATGGGGGGGATTGCATGCACATGTGCAAGGGGCATGGGGGGGCACGTGTGGTGCCTTCTGGGTGCTGGTACACGAGTGCGAGCACAATTTTTGGCACAGGAGCCCAAAAAGATTAGTCACCACTGTGTCAATATCGAATCATCCTTTCTTCCCCCTGCACAAGTATTCCTGTGCATTGGTTGGATAAGCCTTGTGGTTTTATTGGCAACTTTTTCAAAAATGGTTTGCCATTGCTTATTTCTTAGGGTCAAGAGAGAATGATTGGTCCAAGGTCCCCAGTTGGCTTCATGCCTAAGACAGAAATAGAACTCATAGATTCCCAGTTTCTGGCCACTACCCCAAACTGATTCTCCTCTTCAAATATTTCACTGA
Source organism: Pseudonaja textilis (assembly GCF_049901715.1). NCBI lineage: Eukaryota > Metazoa > Chordata > Lepidosauria > Squamata > Elapidae > Pseudonaja > Pseudonaja textilis. The sequence continues at coordinate 139,391 of NC_142000.1, forward strand.
TTTTTCTCTCAATGTGTAGTTGAATAGTTTAATTTTTGTTCTGTTAAATCCAAAGTACTTTGTTCCAAAGTTCTCTGTCTTTTGTGCTTTCTGAGCTCAGTTGCTTTCTGGCAGACATTTCATTACTCAAACTTAGGTCACATCATGAGAGCTAGTCTAGTGAGGACGATGATGATGATGACATAGCCCTAATGATATGACCTAGGCACTTAACTCACCCACAACTATTAAGTTGTGTCCTATTTTATATTTCCTGCCAAGGTTGCTTCATTGTGCTCTTAGCCTCTGCCCAAATCTCCTTTCTGACTTAGAGCATCCTCAGCATCTGAGAGTTTTTTGGATCACATGACCACCTTTCATCCTCTACCAATCGGTGTGCTGGGTACCAACTTCCCTGACTAGTAGAGGCAGTTGAAACATTGTAGGGTGGCTTCTGTTAAGTTGGTGCCATAAAATAAATGCATTTTCCAGCATTTCATGTTTTTAATTTGTACGTGCCTTTTTCCAACAGCTGACTTATCTCAGGTATGGCCAGAGGCTAATCAGCACTTTAGCAAAGAGATTGATGATGAAGCCAACAGCTATTTTCAGCGTATTTATAATCACCCACCCCATCCCACCATGTCTGTAGATGAGGTGAGTTTGGAGAGCAAATGCTTTTATTTCAAGTATTATCAGACACTTGGCATTACAGGTGCTGACAATGGTACTTTCTTTTGGGTTGCAAAATAATGACAATTGTAAGTTTTGAAACATTGCTTTTGTACAGTTACAGCCAACCTTTGCATTTTTAGTATATGCTGTATGCAAAACAAAATTGCTGTAGGTAATTCTCACTTACTGACCTTGTTCAGAGGCCTTTCAACCTTGGAACAGCAGTGAAAAATAAGACTTACTTTCAAAGGCATTATATTAGGAATGCATTATTGCTAGTTTGGGAGAAACTCGGAGAACAACACTATTTGAGGATACCAGTTTGGCTTTCGACAATGGAAGCACTGGTTCATCCAAATGTTAACATAGAAAATATTGTTATATAAAGATATTTTGAATGAGAAGGGGGAACTCAAAAACAACAATTGAGTGATCAAGGGATATGACACAGTATTCACAAGTGCACTTACATTCTAGATACGAGAAAGATGCAAAACTATATGGTTTTTATAAAGAACCAACAGAACTAGACAAGATACTAACAGGGACAGAAGAGAAATTGATAAAAAACATATAGTTACTATTACATGAAATTGGAGGACGAACAAGTAAAGGAAACAATGATAGCATGGGCAAAAAAAAATTGGTTACACAATTGAATTAGATAAATGGCAAAAATTGTGGGATAGGAATTACAAATTAACAATGTCAAATGCATACAAAGAAAATTTGTATAAGATGTTTTATAGATGACATTTTGCAACAGTGCTGTTGGCAAAAATGTTTGAAGATAAATTGGCTAAATGCTGGAAGTGCCACCTGGGTCATATTATCGTATGTGGTGGATTTGCCCAAAAGCAAAAAAATACTGCACAAAAATATATATGTGTGGTTGGAAAAAATGATAAAACAGCATATTGATTTAAAACCAGAAATATTTCTATTGGGGATTCTACCCAAAAAATACAGTAAGGAAAATGCATAATTATTCATATATTAACTGCTGCTAGAATTATATTTGTACAAAATTGGAAGAGTAAAGAAATACCAACAGATGAGAATGTGATTAGGAAAATATTAGAATGTGCAGAAATGAACAGATTAAGGAGAAAGAGCAATTAAGGAGAAAGAGCAAACTGAATATTATATGATATGGGATCTATTTTATCCATGGTTAAATAATAAAATGGAAGTTAGAAACAGGGAAGCAAAATAAAGAAGATATGTTAAGAGATAAGTAAATATTATAATTATTATGTGGAATATTACTATTTTAATATTGTAGAATTAATACCAATGTAACAAACGACGTTGCAAATTTTGATGATTGTTCAACTAAGATATTTGGACCCAGACAACACACTGTTCAACTGAAGATGGAATGATACATTTTTAAAAATAAAAATTTCATTTAAAAATAAAAAAATTATGGGAAAAAAAGACTTACAACTGGTTCTCTAAGTTGCAGTCATTGATCACAATTTGGGCACTTGGCAACAAGTGTTCATTTACTATGGCTGCAGCATTCTGCAGTCATGTGATCACCATTTGTGACCTTTGAAACTGACTATAAGAAAATCCATGGGGAAACCGGCAGAAAGTCACAAGAAATGGTCCCATCACATCACTCTTAGCAACTAGTGATTATTCACTTAATGACCAAGCTGGCACTGATGTCATAAATCGGTATTGTCACTTGATTTGTGCTTAATGACCGCTTACCAACAGAGTTGCTGGTCCAAATTGCAGTTGGGGAGTGAGGACTACCTATATTTTAAACATTAATCTATTAGTAAATCTCATTGCTGATGTATTTTATTAAGTATTCCGCCTTATATGCCAGATAATAAGAGGGTCTACCAAGTAAACTTACACTGGTATTTTTGAAAACGATTCAAGCTTTAACTGAACCCAATTTTAAGGAAATATTCTTGTCCAGAACAATATTTTTTTCCTTTGCATGCCTCACAATCTACTTAAGGCAGAATTTTGCCATCTTTTAATGTCAGGATGGTTTAAAAATATGAATTGGATCATTTTTATAGTCCCTTTAAAATGTGATTCATCAGTATTAAGTATTACTGTAATATATAGCCATATACATATACAGCCACTGAGCTGGGTTGTCTTGAAAAAACAAACATGGCCAGATAATTGAATTTTAATTGAATGTTCCATGAACTCATCAGTAGTCAAGGTCAACTTGTGGCAGGCTTGAACTTTTCTTCCTTTAAAAAATTGTAATAATTATTTTAAAAAATCTTGTGATAACTAGCCTAATAAATTAAAGTTTTATTTACCACCACCTTTACAAAGAGCTCTAACCAAACTTTGGCCAGATTAACTGAAAAAACTTTACATTTTATGTAGGGTTCTGCACAAATGAGTTTTCTTTATGACATTCTGATTTTCTTACAGGTGTTAGAAATGCTACAGAGATTTAAGGACTCTAACATTAAACGGGAGCGAGAAGTATTTAACTGTATGCTGAGGAATTTATTTGAAGAATATCGTTTTTTCCCGCAATATCCTGATAAGGAGCTCCACATAACAGCCTGCCTCTTCGGTGGGATAATTGAGAAGGGATTGGTGACTTATATGGCCCTGGGCCTGGCCTTGCGCTACGTGCTTGAAGCCTTACGAAAGCCTTTTACATCCAAAATGTACTATTTTGGAATTGCTGCACTAGATAGATTTAAAAATAGGTGGGTGTCTCTTAATTCTTTGTTAATTTATTTCAAAAATGTTTGAATCTTTATATAAATCCCCTTTAGCAGTATATTTAGTTACAAAATTGGTGATATATTGTTTATTTAAAATAAACTGCATATTGCAATTTTTAGATGAATTCTATAATAAATATATACATCCAATACACATTTAGATTAATAAAAAGACTTCACATTTTAGGATGAAGGAAATATTCCTAACCTGGACATAGGTATAAGATTTAGTTTGAAAATCCTGGCTGCTGGATTTTCAATCTTGGCTAAAATTATGGCTAATGATAATTATCTTGTTCTACATACTTATCCCTTTGGATGGTTGAATTATAGAGTATATCAATATATATAGCTCACATGTGCACTCATATCTATGTTCATATTTATCCTTAAACATAAAAATGGACAGTGGTGTGAATAGCAAAAAACACTGTAGCCAATTTATGACTGATTAGCATCACTACCAGGACTCTTTCCCCACAAAATACCTCAAAATGAATTTTGCTCAGTATTTCTGATCCATGAAGGATGACATTTTTCCCTTAGTTTCTTTTGCCTGTAGTTTTCAGAACTCTCTAGAAAGAAGTAGTAAGCTATAATATATTTGTCTTGTGTCTCTGAGTGAACCAGTCTTTGGTAAGTTTTCCTTTCTTTCCAGAGCAAATGAATCTTTGCACTTGTACTTCCTTTTTGTCCTCTGATATTCCCACGGCTATAGTTGCTTTTGCCTCATGTTTCCTCATCTCCCATGATTTGGTGGGACCAGCAGATCATACTGACTGCAGCCTCACCTAGGAAAGCTTGCTCATAGGGAAAGAATTTATAATTGTTTTTATTTTACATTATTTTAAAAGAGTTGTATAGCTGCCCACTTTGTAACAATGACCCAGAGTGATGAACAAAACAATAAAAGCACATACCCTGCCCCAAACAGTTGGAATAAAAATCAATAAGAACTCAAAACTCTATGAAACTCATGGCGCTCCAGGGCAGCCCTCTCCTGCACATGTCGACATCTTCCTTGGGCTCATCCTATCCCCAACATTTGTGGGGAAGGCCAGGACTTTAAGGCTTCCTGGAAGGCAAGGGGTGGGGGTTGTGCACTGTTCTGGTGGGATCAGGGCCAGAGCAAATAATATTTTATTTTTTAAAAACAAATTTTATTGTTTTTAACAACAAACAAACAAACAAAACAAAACATCATTAAACATTAAAAACATAAAACCTCTTTCCATTATAAATCTTTACAAACCAGATAACACATTATTTTATATCACATTTTTCTAATTTATCCCATTTCCATATAGACACATAAATTCCCTTTAACAAATTTCACATTGTTTCTCTTTACTCTTATTCAATAACATTTCTTTTCTAGTTTATCTGCTATTCAATCATCACATTTATATTTTCCTCTGACTTGTTTTTTTTTTGTTTTTTTTAAAAAACAAATTTTATTGACTTTACAAATCATACAAACAATCAAGGCATATTAAAATAAAGAATCTTTCTGGAAGAATCAGTAAAACATGCCAGATGTAATATGTATATTTACATTATCTGCTCATCATATCTTCTCCCGATTTCTCCTTTTCATTCTATTGTCCAGATTATATTTCTTACTATTCAAAATTTTTGCCTTTTAAAAAACAATACACAAACAAACATAACATAGAACATAAAAAAAAACATCATTTCTGAAAGCTGCTTAATCCCGGGTTAAAACTCTTCGCACAGACAGAAATTCAAAAATCATATTTACTTTATATGCCATTCCATATCTTATTACCATTTTCAATTTTTTGTATAGCTACTTCCCTCTTTTATCTTTCTTAGTTTTATTTTGTTTATCTTATCTCAATACTTATCATTCTTTGTCTGTTCTTTTCCAGTTATCCATTCATCTTTTTTCTTTAGATATACTTCTCCTGTACACTAAGTGGAGTAACGCCTTTGACTCTTTTCCCTAACTTAATAATGCTTAATATAACACGTAATTTATATTGAGATTCTGGTTAGTACATTCTAAAATTACACTTTATAAAAAAAGCAAGTACACTACAAAAAATGAAAGCCTATAACCCACCATAAATACCATAAAAGAGCTAATTATAATATGCTAATACACATTTTACTCTAAATACGCATATAAAAACACACTTTTATGTACCTTCCAGGATCCCTTTTTCAATTAAATTTACCCATTGTCTCTAAATAGATTTTGTTTCTTTAAATCTTGCTTCCCACCATTAAGGTTTTCCATCCCCTCCTTTCTCTCTTGTTTATTTTTCTCCTTGCCTTTTTTACCCCATTGTCTCTCCTCCTCCCTTTTCTTCTTCTGCTTACCCCCTTTCTGTTGTTTTCTAACCTTATATCCACCTTTCATCTCATTTTTCTCTTTTTGGATTGTTTTCTCTGCCCTTAAAATCCCCTTTTTCTTTTCCTCTTCCTCCTCCTCCCCAAAGAAAACCAATTGCTCATCCAAAATGGCTTCTTCTTCTTCTTTGTTCCAATCGTCCTGCTGCGTAGTCAGTTTTTCATAAGTACATACCGCCATTTCTAAAAATTGAAAAAGGGTGCCCAAAGTATCTTTTCCATCTTGCTCTTTTTTCTTATATTTTTGGTATTGAGTTTTTAATTCATCCAAAAGCAATGCCATCATGAAGAGAAAGACTTCTTCAAAAACAACCACCCAAATATTTTTAATCAAGAGTAATTCCAAAATTTCCAAAGTCACTAAAAGATCCAGATAAACTATTTCTTTCAATACTTTTTTTTTTACCTTCTTCAATTTCTCTTTCTGGGGTTACTGATTAATCAAAAGGTTCCCATTAAAATGTATCTTTCTTTAAAGTTCTAGGCAATCTCCTCCTTTTTCAAGCTCTGATCCAAAAAGTTTTTTTTCCTCTCCCCCCACTTACAACAGCAATTTCCCTTTAAACGCTCAGAAATCCATACCTCCAATGCGGGCTTTCCAATTTCTGAGGATGTTAAGTCCAAAGTCCAAAGTCCTTTCTCTCACAGTTTTCAAGTTAAAATACCTTCGGTGCCCAGTATTTTCCAGTTCTGCATTTAGTGTTTCTGTGGGGTGGGAGAGTAAATAGAAAAAAAAGTTTTCCCTTGGCAGCTTTCTCCGCCACTTTTCTCTTCTTAGGGATACAATGTATCTTTCAGGCAATAAACAATTCCACTCCAGCTTTTAGAAGCTGCTATTTTCCCGGCACAGCCAGCACTTTCACTTCTGAATCTTCTTTCTCCTTCTTCCTCCAGCACAATCTTTTCCAGCTGCCGGCTTCTTTGTGGCAGCCATCATTGACCGCCGCTCCACCGCCTTGAGAAAAGGAGGTTAAGCTGGGTGAGGAGGGGGTCTGCGACACCCCCAAACCCCTTCCCAGATCCTCCCTATCTTCAGCTGCCTCTACAGGGCAGCCTTATCCTCCAGATCCGTCTGGATTGGAGGCACCAAGACGGCGAGCACAGCAGGGATCGCGGAGAGACGCGAATCCCTGCTGTCGCCGAAGCCTGGCAACCCGGAAGTCCTAAACTCCTAGCAAATGACCAGGATGCATTGAGGTATTTTGGTTTTCTTCATAAACGCTGTCCTCTGCATTTTGGGCAGCAGAGGCGGGGTAGTGGTAGAAGCCAATGCAGGTGGGAAGTCTCTCTCCAGCGCTTACTGTCATCAGAAGAGGAGATGATATGACTAAAAGAGGAAATGGGATGAATGTAGAGGCTAGGCTAAAAAGCTAAACCATAGAGTATGTCACTGCCATCTCTTTTGTTTGCTAATGCCCATTCCTTAGAGCCAAAAATGGATCACATGAGGTTAGGTTTAATAACAAAGCTGGGGGTGAGAAACTGCTGTGTCATCATTGCAACAGAAATTTGGTTAAAGCTCTCTGTCCCAGATAGTGTTGTTAGCTTGGTGGGATTCTCAACATTTCAGCTGGACCACAGTTTGGCTCTTAGCGGTAAATCCCATTTGGTGGGGAGGGTGTTTTCTTTTTATATAATGACAGATGGTGTAATGTCAATGTGGTCTCAAGTTTGTGCTCCCCTGATGCTTTTGACTACCAAATACAGACCTTCCTTTTTTTAAATGTATTTTTATTGAGTTTCTTTTATTACATCATAAAATATCATAATTCCAACAGCATTCTTAGCATCTATACAGGTTCTTAATTTAAATATCATAATACATTATATTACATTTATCTAATATTAAAATAATAGTTTCCACTATAATTACTATCCTTATATCTTTATATAGTTTACATATTTACATTTTACTCTCATAAGGATTATTCCAATTAGATTTCTTGTCTCCTTTCTTAGTTCTGTTTTTTAACCATTTATACCAAGTTCCAATTTAAAAAGAATTCTGAGTCATCTTTTTCTTTCAGTCTCAATGTTAACATGTTCATCTCAACACTTTCCATTATTTTATGTATTATCAATTCTTTGTTGGGAGTATTTAGTGTTTTCCATACCTGCGCAAAGGCTATTCTGACGGCTGTTGTAATGTGTAACAATAAGTATTTTGCCTCTTTTGGTAATTTATCCTTGATGATTCCTAGAAGGTAGGTTTCCGGTCTGAGCTCAATCTGGTACCCAATAATCTCTTGTAACCAATTTTTGATTTGGATCCAATATGTCCTGGTCTCAGGGCATAGCCACCACATGTGGTAAAATGTACCATCAACTTTTTTACGTTTCCAACATTTGGGACTTACATTGGGATAAATTTTTGCCAATCTCTTTGGAGCTAAATACCATCTATAAAACATTTTGTACATATTTTCTTTGTATGCTGCGGATACTGTTAGCTTATAATTTACATTCCATATTTTCTCCCGTTCCTCTAATTCTATAGTATATCCAAAATTCTGTGCCCATGCGATCATTGTACCCTTGACTGTTTCCTCTTCCATTTTAAAGTCTAATAAATATTTATATATTTTAGTTATAAGTTTTTGTTCTGATCCCATTAATATTTTATCTAATTGATTCTGCCCTTTGTCAGAGCCAAAATCTTTTAGGTTTTTTTAATATTTATTTTGGATTTGCAAATATGGCCACCAATCAGTTATGATTCCATTTTCTTTTAGTTCTTGATTTGATTTTAATTTCCCTTGACTATCTAATAATTCTTCATAGTTTACCATTTTCCTTAAGTCTAATCTATTTGGATGGATTATGACTTCCATGGTTGACAGCCATCATGGGATTTCCATATAGTGCTTACCTTTTCCCAGGCTGTGATCAATGAGTCCCTTATTAAATGTTGATTAAAATAGGTATGCACTTTACTTTTGTTTTCCCACAAAAATGCATGCCAACCTATCAGGAGGTCATGTCCTTCTAATGTTAAGATTCTCTTGTCTTTTAATTTACCCAATCCTTAATCCAACTCAACACCGCTGCCTGATAGTAGAGCTTCAATTCTGGTAATCCCAAACCACCTCTGCTCCTATTATTTTGTAATAGTTACTTCTTAATATGTGGCCTCTTGCCCAACCAGACAAACTTAGACATCATTTTATTTAGTTCTATAAAGAAAGGTTTCCCTAATTTAATTGGGGTCATTTGAAATAAATATATTAGTTTTGGTAAAGTATTCATTTTCAAAGTTGCTATTCTTCCTGATAGAGATAATTTCAATTTGGTCCATAATTCTAATTCTTTCCTAATTTTTTTAATCAATTTAATATAATTGTCCTCTTTTAGTGATGAACATCTGGGTGATAACCAAATTCCCAGGTATTTCACCTTTTTTACTATTTGCAGTCCCATTATACTTTCTACTTCTGCTTTCTCTTTTGTTATACAATTTTTGACTATCATCTTAGTTTTGTTTTTGTTTATTTTAAAACCTGCCACTTCCCCAAATTTTCTATTTGTTGCAACAATATTGGTCCCGAATTCACTGGATCTTCTACTATAAATACCAAATCATCAGCAAATGCCTGAACTTTATATTCCTCATTTCTAATTTTAATTCCATTAATCTCTGGGTTTTGTCTGGTTGCGGCTAGCAACACTTCTAAAGAAAAGATAAATAGCAGAGGCAATAGTGGACACCCTTGTCTCACTCCTTTTTCAATTTCAAAGTCTTCTGCGCGATCTCCCTTCAGTAGTACACTCGCTTTGTGATTTGAGTATATTTCTTGTAAAGTTTTTTGTATATTATTGTCGAAATTCAATTTTTAATTTGATATAACATGAATTTCCAATTAAGATTATCAAATGCTTTTTGCGCATCTAGGAAGATTAAAGCTGCCTGTTTTTCTGGGTGAGCTTCATAATATTCAACTGAATTTAGTACTGTTCTAATAGTGTTTTTGATTTGTCTATTTGGCAGGAAACCATTCTGGTCTGTATGTATAAATTCACTCAAAATTGGTTTCATTCTTTCTGCCAATATTGTCATAAATATCTTATAGTCCGTATTTAGCAACAAGATTGGCCTATAGTTCACAATTAGTTGTTGAGTGGTGCCATCTTTTGCAATTAAAAGAGATGTATGCCTCGGACCAGGACCTCAGAAGTCTAGCTTGCATTAATGCCTCATTATATAATTCCAGTAATATTGGTTCAAATATTTCAGATAAATTTTTATATAATTTGCTGGGTAAACCATCTGGACCTGGTGTTTTATTATTTTTTTGTTTTTTTATTGCCTTTTGTAGCTCTATTAGTGTTATTTCTTTGTTAAGTGTTTCTCCGTTTTCTTCAGAGATTGGGCTCAGACTGTTTCCCTCCAAGTAGTGTCTAATGTTTTCTTCCATAACTTCTTCTTTATAAAGCTCGCCAAAATACCTTTGCACAATTCTCTTTTTATTCTCCATCTGATAATACACTGTCCCTTCCTCATCTTTAAGTTACTGAATTAATCTTTTCTCTTTTGCTCTTTTTAATTTATGGGACAACCATCCTCCTGGTTTGTTTGCTGATTCAAAATAATTATGTTTGAGAGTTTTTAAGTTATGTGCATTTTGCTCAATGTCTATCAAATTTAATTTGTGTCTAATTATCCCTATTTCTTTCTTGGCTTCCATATTTTTTGGATCTTTTTGAAGCTCATATTCAATTTTTTTTTATTCTTTCTTACAATTTGTTCTGTTTCTTCCATTTTTCTTTATTTTTCTTAGCTACATAAGCTATTGATATACCTCTCACAAAGGCCTTTGTGGTGTCCCATAAATTTTGTAAGGTGGTATGTTGTTTTAGGTTAACCTTAAAAATACTTCTAACTCATCTTTAATTCTTTGAATGTATTCTTTTTCTTTTGTTATTTGTGGGTGTAGTATCCATCTCCTTTCCTTTTATTCTGTCCTTTCCATTTAATTTTTACTGGACTATGATCGGCTCATACATTGGGCATTATTTCTACTTCACTAATGTCTTTCCCAGTTGCCCCATTCACAGGATGTGCCCTCCACTATCACTGTCTCTACGGGACAGTTTAGGTCCGTTTGGACCGACCAGGGGCAAAGATATTGGCTGCAGTCTCAAAGCCTCGAGATTGCAAGCCGTATCGTTGCGATGTCAGCTCTGCCCTCCATTCTAGACCAAGATTTTTGTGGACTAGAATAAAATGTAAATTTCTTCTTGTCTGGATTTCTCTTCCTTCATATATCTTCCAAATTGGTCTCTTGCGTTAGATCAAAAAAGGGCTTTGAATAGAATTCTCTTTTTTTTCTTCCTAGTCTCTTCCGTACTGATATAATCTTTTTTAACATCAACAATGGCATTGAAGTCCCCTATTAAACAAATATTTTCTTCACCTACACTAATTATTTTATCATATAATCTCTTATAAAATTTCTTTTGGTTATTGTTGGGGGCATATATCCCCACCAATAGTAATTGTTTTTGATGCAAATTAATTTGTATCATTAAAATTCTGCCTTGCTCATCTGCGTAATTTTTTTTGCATTTATCCCCCTTTTTTTTACATAAATTGCTACCCCCGCTTTTCTTTTGATCTGCCACTATACAATGCTGTGAATAGTACACCTAACTTGGGGTATTCTAGATATTTTCTGTGTTGTTTTTAAATATGTACCTCCTGTAGGCATATAACGTCAATGTTTTGCTTAGTTAATTTAGTTAGTATTTGTTTCCTCTTAATCTGGGAGTTTAATCCATTGATATTTATTGAGAGTAGTTTGATCTCTTCTTCCATTGTTAATTCTGTGTCTACCTATATCTTCTGTTGATTCTTGCTTCTCTTTGGGGTCTTACTTATTCTTGTATAACTATGTTATGTTACTATATTATAATATGTCAGCTATATTCTTTATCCTTAGTTATAGAATTCATATAGAATTTCTTTTAAACAAGTAATAGATATTAAAATATAAAGTTAAACAAATCTCGATTCTATTATATATATAACCTTATTTCATTAGTTATTAATAATCAACAAGATAATATCAATCTTCTCACAGTTTCATATCATATCATTTAGATTTTTAAACTCCTAATATGCAGTTTTTAAGTTCCTAATATGTTCAATCGAACCTTAATCAAAGTATTATTTCAGTAATTATGATCTGTAGAAAAAGGTCCAATATTGTTCATTCTCTTTCCTTTCCCTGTCCGTTCACATTTTGTTTAGTCACAGTCTGTTGCATCAGCTTCTCTTTTCTGTATAGTCTCAAAATGTCACTTCTGTTCTTAAGCTCAGTCCTGTTTCTTACTTTTTCCACCATTCTTCTTCCTTTACAAGCCACAGATCCATCAAATTAAACTCCAAATTCCTGAATAGTCAGTCTAAACCAACTCCAAATTTATCAGAACAAGTCCAGAACCCAATCAATCTTTAATCAAATAAGTCAGCTTCAATCTTGTCTTAAGGGTTCTTTGCTTTCACCACTGGATTGCCATTTCCATTCGGACTTCCGTCCGCTTTTATAAGACTCACAGTTCTGCCATCTCTCCTCGACTTTCACTTTCCGTCTTCTTCACTTTCCAATCTGATCTGTCAATTGAAGCCAAAAATGCTGTTCCTGTTCTGGTGTCTTCCTCACTGGGTTAAGGTGCCGCAGCTATGGTTTGCCATCGAGATGGCAGATCACTCACACGTCGCAGCAAATGGGGTCTCCCTCAAAGCTGTCAACCGTCGCCACCATCAAACTTCTCCTCAGGCTTCCTCACACCTTCGTCTCCCCCTCCAGGGTCTACGTGCCCTCACCGGGGCCTCTGAACATGCAGATTGGGGATGCGAGAGCAGAGCTTGCTGTTCTCTCCCCACTCCGCCACAGCGCCACCCCCTTCCTCCCAAATAGAGACCGTTCTATCTGTCTAGGAAATGTTCTGTTATCATTATTACAGCTGGCTATATTCCTCCTTGTGCAGAGATGAGGCTCTGAATGTTCTTTGTAAATACTTACAAAGTATTTACTCTGTCCTATCATGTTTTAAGATGGCCATTTTTTTTGCCAGTGCCCAAAAAGTCTACAATTACGGGTCTCAATAATTACCATCCAGTTGCACTTACATTCATCATAATCAAATGTTTTGAGAAACTAATGAAGGACATTATTGTATCCAGTCTCCCTCCAACATTTGACTCGCTTCAGTTTGCTTACCCTCCAAATTGCTCTAAGAAGATGCTATTTCTTCTGTTCTCCATCTGAGCTTGGCACACGTGGAGGAAAGAAACACTCATGCAAATGCTGTTTGTTGACTTCAGCATTTAATACAATCATCTCTCAGCATTTTGTAGACAAGCTGGGCTTTTTAGGCTTTAATACTCCTTTGTGCAACTGGATTCTTGACGTTCTTATTGATAAGGCCCAGTATGTGCGAGTTGGGATTAATATATCTAACACCATTTTCTTGAGCACATGTTCTCCTAGGGCTGTGTCCTAAGTCCGCAATTGTTCACTCTGTTGACCTATGACTGCTGTGCTAGGTTTACCACCAACCATATTGTGAATTATGCGAATGATACAACAGTAGTGGGCCTTATTCAAGATGACAATGAGGATGCTTACCACAAGGAGGTAGGGGGTTTAGTGAACTAGTGTAACAAAAACAGCCTCATTTTAATGTAGGCAAAACTAAAGAGATCATTGTCAATTTCAAAAAAGGCAGGCAACAGCCACAAACCTTTATGTATAAATGATTCACCTGTGGAGGTGGTTAGCTGCATCAAGTTTCTGGGTGTGCAGCTAATGAGTAGACTAGCTTGGTCACTCAACGATGAGACACTGGTGAAGCAGACATAGCAGTGCCTGCATTTTCTGCATCGTGTGGGAAAAGTTCATTTTCCTCTGTCCTTACCACTTTCTATATAGGGACAATTGAGAGCATCCTGTCATATTGCATTACTGCCTGGTTTGGAAGAATTTTACTGCTTCAGACAGGAAGGCAGTGTAGAGAGTGGTGAGGATGCCAGAAAAGATAATTGGTAGTTCACTTCCTTCTATCCAAGACATAGCATATAAGTGATGCTTGAGCAGAGTCTGCAGGATTGTCTGGGGCACTATATCTCCTCTTCACAACCTGTTTTCCTTATTAAAGGAAAAGAGACTGAAAAAATGTTAGAAAGTAATATAACAATGATGGAATTAACTGAAGCACTTAAGAAGCAAAATAATGGGAAAGTACCAGGTCCAGATGGGCTTCCGGCAGAATTTTATAAAACACTACAAGAATCATTGAGCATTCCACTGCTAGAGGTCATGAATGAAGCTATGTTAAAGAAGATGATATCTAAAACATGGTCAGAAGCTTATATTACACTTATTCCAAAAGAAGAGGCTGATCCATTGCAAATTAAGCATTATAGACCTATTTCTTACTAAATGCAGACTATAAAATCTTTGCTTCAATTTTGGCAGAAAGACTTAAAAAATACTTAGAATTTCATTTTTAATGTGGGCCAGTGTGCTCACAGTAAAAAAAAAATTACAATAGAAGTTATCTATCTATAAGGTCAGTATGGCTTGGGATTTCACAGCAAAACAGATTATTTTAGTGTTGGTTATATTGAAGTGAAAAGAAGCATTCTAGTTCTTGGGGAATTGATTTCTGCAGAGGTGGTTTTGCTGAAGACTCCTGTCACATATGACAACCTCTTACTGTGGCTGTATTTTCCTTGCTACAATAGTAGACCTTTTCCTGATAAATTGGCTTGTTTGCAGTAGGCTATTTCTTAGCAACATGTAGTCACAACTATTAGTTCAGACTTTTTAAAATAATTGTTGGCAAAGGTGTCTTCAGGATCTGATGCTTTCATCAAAAAAAAATATTTATTTATTTTTGTCAATTGCTTACAAGATAATAGGTATAAGTAAAAACATAGTTATGAATACATGGATACATAAAAGAAAAAGAAAAAAATAAAAGAAACAATATGACAGGGAGGGTAGGCACATTGGTGCGCTTATGCTGTTTGCTCTTGAGTTGTTATGGTTGAAGCCGAAGTATTCATTGACAGGTAGAACATTGCAATGTATGATTTTATATACTATATTTAGATCGGACCAAAGGCGGCGTAGTTCTAGGTTTTCTAGGTCTAGAATGTCGAGTCTGGTGGCATAAGGTATTCTGCAATGAGTAGAGGAGTGGAGAACTCTTCTTGTGAAATATTTCTGGACTTTCTCAACTTTGTTAATATCAGATCTGTAATGTGGGTTCCAGACTGATGAGATATGTTCGAGAATTGGTCTAGCAAATGTTTTGTATGCTCTAGTTATTAGTGTAATATTACCAGAGAAAAAGCTACGTAAGATTAGGTTAAGAAATCTTAATGCCTTTTTGGCTATGTAGTTACAGTGGGCTCTAGCACTTAGGTCATTAGAGATGAATACTGCAAGATCCTTGACAGAGTTTGGATCATCAACAAGGTCTTGACTATTCAGCCTGTATTTTATCTTCTGATTTTTTTTTCCTATATGTATTTTTTTCCTATATGAGCATTTATTTGTTGAGATTTGATATTGCCATTTGCTTGACCATTCTGATACATAGTCAAGATCTTTTTGAAGGGTAGCAATATTGTCTGTTGTGTTGAATGGCTTTACATCATCAGCGAAGAGAACGCAATTGCTCTCAATATGATCACAGAGGTCATTTATGTGGAGTATGAAAAGAGTTGGTCCTAGAACACTGCCTTGGGAGACACCACTGTTGACAGGTACAGAATTTGATAGGACACTCCCAATTTTGACCATTCGTTGTCTGTTTGACAGGAATGCTTCTACCTAGTTATGCAGTTATACAGAGATACCGTAAGATTTTAGTTTTAGGAGTAGTTTGTCGTGTACCACTGAATCAAAGGCTTTACAAAATTCTATGTAGATTGCGTCTATTGCTTTACCCTGATCTAGTGTAGTCCATATGTTTTTGCAGTGTAAGAGTTGCAGATTACAGGATAGTTTTTTCCTGAAACCAAATTGTTTATTAGAGAGTAGGTTGTTTGTTTCTAAGTGGAGGATGATGGATTGGTTAATAATTGATTCCATGATTTTACAGGTGATGCAGCATAAAGAGATTGGTCTGTAATTTTCAACTAGGCTGGGGTCTCCTTTTTTGAAGATGGGGATGACCATGGCTTGTGACCATAGGTTTGGCAAGGAGCTGGTCCAGAAACATTTTTCAAAGATTATGCTTAGAGGTTCGGTTATGGCAGTGGATAGCTTTTTTAAGAAGTAGGCACATATTCCATCCGGTCCAATAAATAGAGATGGTTTTAGATTGCATAGTGCTTTTTCAACTTTGTCTTCTGTAAAATAGAGGTGTATTAGATCATTGTAGTAGTTGTCTGTGGTTCAACTAGGAAATACTGGGCATGATCCGTTGCTGTTTACAAATACTGAGCCAAAGAATGTGTTAAAGATGTTGGCTTTAATGGTGTCATCGTTGCAGTCTTTACCATTAGGTCCTATCAGGGGTGGGATGGACCTTGAGTCTTTTATTTTGTTGTTTACAAAATTGTAGAAAGCACGGGTGAAATTGGTGTGTAGAAGGTTTTCTTCTTGTTTAATGTGATAATTGGTGCATTCAGTTTTTATCTGGTGGCATAAATTTTTGTGTCAGCTTTTGAAGTTGGCAATGTGACCAGATTTGTTTTTCTGCCAAAGTGATTTTTTTTTTTTTTGGATTGAAGCTTCCTTGTTGTTATGGGTAATTTGTTTTTTCTGGTTTTGGGAGTTGTTAATGGTACATATAGTTTGATGACTCTTGACTTCAAGTAAAAATACGTTGTAATGGTCTTCTACAGTATTGCATCTAGAGAATAGAAATTGCCAATCAAGGGATGAGAGATCGTTGTTTATAAGATCATAGTTGCCTTTTTTGAAGTTATAATTGGGGATTCCGTCGTGATGATTTTTGTGTGGACGTATGTTGAGACAAAAGTCTATCATGTTGTGGTCACTGTTGGAAAAGGGTTCTTTAATTTGGATTCTGTAAATTGAATTCAAACTATTGCAGAAGATGAGATCGAGGCAGTTGTTAAATCTAGTGTTGTTGGTTACTAGTTGTTCTGGTCCCAGATTTGTTACTGCATTGTAGCAGGTTGCATGTGTGGGTTCAGTTGTACATTTGTTAAGGGTCCAGTTAATGTGAGGTAGATTGAAGTCACCAAGAAAAATAAAAGCGTGTGGGCAGGATGCAGCCCATGTTAGTAGTATATTTAGCTTGTTTGAATGTCCGATGTCATAATCAGGGGCTCTGTAACAGTAAGAACCAAAATGTGATATTTAAGGACAGTTCACAGACGATCGTCTCAGGAATAGCAAGCTCCTAGGTAACTTGGATGTTTTTTAGATGTAGGGACTTTTTTATAGAAGATAGCAACACCACCTCATCTACAGATTTCACGATCTGATCGGTAAACATGATAGTCTCTTACTGTGGTAATGGAGTCAGGGAGAGATACGTTCAGCCATGTTTCACAAACAAATATAATGTCAAATTTAGCCATATTTAGTAAGAGGAGAAATTTAGGTATTTTATTTACAAGGCTTCTTGCATTGAGTAGCTTGCATTTAAGGCCAGTTGTGGTTGGAATAGAGGTAGTTAGTTGCCTAGTTTTGAGTGATGTTGGATTGGATGAAGTGGGGTTGGATGCAGAGTTGTGGGTTCTGTGACTTTCTTTTGATGCAATTAGCTTGGTAGTCAATGTATAGGTCCTTTTCTCCATTGTCTACACAGTTTTTGAGTTCTTTCCAGAGTTCACGGGAGCAAATTCTTTGCAGTATGGATAAGTGTGGTCTTGAGCGAAGTTTTTTGTGGTTGGGATTGGTTTTTGCAATGGCGTTTATTGTATGAATGAATGTGCGTTTGCTGGACTCAGTTTTGCATACAACTCTACAAAATCTTGGGGCCATAGAGCCATCATTGTATTTGTACCCAGGGCCATCTCTGGTTATTTCAATGATATCTTCAGGAGAGATGTTTGTTGTATTTAAGTTGCTTATGATATTGCGAACTTTGGTGATGTCATCTGATTTGTTGGTGTCTTCGAGACCAAATAAGATGGCGTTTGGATGTTTCTGTTCATGTTCCATGGTGTCTCTGATGAGTAAGGAGATATTATTTGTGGAATTATTTGAAGGGATAGTAATTGTGGCTGTGGTTTGGTGGTTATTTTTGGTTGTAGTTGTGATTGTACTTGAAGTAGCGGTTGTTGTGGGATTTGATTTAGAGCTGATAGGTACTCACTTATCTGTGCTGTATTTTTTTTTCAAGAGAGATTAGGCTTGCTTGTATAGT